>NW_024426119.1:21425119-21608085 GCF_017311325.1 Ursus maritimus
TATATATATATATATATATATATATATATACACCCTTTGAAGTATATATATTATAACATAACATTAGAGCAATTATCAGGCAAGGACACCAAGGGGAGCTACTTAATGGAATATATATATATGTATATTCCGTTTCACATAATGTAAAACACACGTTGGCCGCCAGTGATTTTATTTACAGGACAGTGGTACTCTAGAATCTCACCATCCTTGTAGTAGAGCAGTAGGGATTTTCAAGAGAGGAACTGAAGGTGCCTCTTTCTCTTAACTGCCTATGCCTGACCCCCATCTGTAGTTGCACAGGACTGGGCTGGTGCTCTGGTGGGACAGAGGTGTGGTGGAATGAATAAACCCCCTATTCTGGAGGAAAGAAAAATGTTGTCTGTGGCCCAGAGTTTTTGAGTTGACTGTTAATGTGAAAATATGTCGTTTTCCTCTTCAGAACACAATGACAGATTCCACAATACTTTTGGAAGATGTACAAAAAATGAAAGATAAAGGTGAAATAGCCCAAGCATACATTGGTTTGAAAGAAACGAACAGGTAAGTCCGTTCTCTTTTTATTCATTTTAGTTTAATCATAATCATGTATATCTTTAGTCTTCAAGCCAGCCTCTTATGCAGTAAGTCAAAGTGTTTATGTATTGCTTTATTAGACATCAACTGACCTTCAGAGGGAATTCAACGTTTCCAATATATTCCCAGTTAAAATCTCATTTTTAATAAGGTAGCATTATTGAGGAGAGGTGTCAGGGGGGATGTTCTTTACATCAAGTGATTATATTTCTGTATATTTTGGGTCCTCTGCCTTGAGAAGAAAACCAGTTGCTCACTGTTGGACTGTCTGGGGGTAGTCACTTTCATTTTTTGTTCAGGATGGTTGGTTATTTGTGAATCCCACTTTGTAGGGACAACTTTAGCTTTCAGTAATGAAATGTAGTGTGGAAAGCGGTAATGAAGTATCTGCAATCACTTCACTCTTGGCCATATCATTCTACAAGGCTACCATGACTTCTAGGATGGGATATATTGACCTGATATTTAAGGTCAAGTATTTGTCACACTTCCTAAGATGTTCTGACAAAATCCTAACCCTAGTTTTATCCTATTTACTGTAAACACAAGTGAAGTTACAGATGGCACTTAGCTCAGTCACTGTGCACTTAAGAGCTTTGTTTTGGACGGGCTGACTGAGGGTGCAGGATTTGCACAGCCACTAAATGATGGAACTTTATTGAAGACCTTCCCTGTAGCTGAGATTATCACCAAGTGAAGACTCATCTCTGGAATTCCTTCAGCCTTCCTGTCACTCCCACTTCCCAACCGAGCCTCTGTGCCTTTGGACTCTGAACTTACAGGCTACATGCTTAAGAAAACATGGCCAACTTCGTCTATGGTTACTTACATGACAGTTGGTAGAACCCAGATACTGTTTGTTTCTCTTCCTTCTTTGGCTTACCTATATTCTACTTCCATCCACACTTTGAGTTGTAACTGTGCATATGTCTGTCTCCATTAAATTGTCAGTTCCTTAAAGGCAAAAAAAAAAAAAAAAAAAAAAAAAAAGAAAACATGGCCAATGATGATCCCAGAGAAAGACAGTTCTGGGGATTTGTGTTGTTAGTGGGCAGTCTAAGTCTCCTGACGTGTAGTATCGGGATTGGTGTGCAGAAATACTTCACAAACTAAAGAATATTGCCATGCAACATGTAAGGTCCTTATTATCTTGTTTCATGGGTGAGAATGGAGAATGCTTAAAAAGTATTTGATTAAACTTAAATTTTAATTTATGACATAAATTATAAGCATATCTTCTATCTAAGAGTGTGTTAGTGTAGAAAGAGCTATGCTACCCCTGTCCATCCATCCACTCCACTCTTCAATCACCAGGTCTGTATCACATGCCTGTTTCATGCCCAGCCCTATGTCACACACTGGGAATATAGCAGTAAGGAAGGTAAATGCACAGAGTTGGTAGGCTGTTGGGGAGACAACTGAGACAATTTGGACTTCGCTCCAATGACAGTCAAAGTTGTTGAAATGTTTTAAGTAGGAGAATGATATGATATTGAAATTTTAGAAAGCAAGCCCTGGCTTTTATGTTAGAGAATAGATTATAATAGAACAAGGTCAAAAGCATAAAGACCAGTTAGGAAGGTATTGCTGTAATTGAATGACTGATTACAGTGACTTGACTTGGTTGGTGGCAGTTGAGATGGAGAGAAATGGGACACTTTGAAAGATACATAAGATGAGATCAGTAAGCCTTGTGGCTTGGGTGTGTGGGTGAGGGCTAGAGAATCATAGAGGGTGGCTCTCAAGTGTCTGCTGTGAATATTTGGTTGGATGTAGTAATGCCGTTTCATGATCCTGGGTCTGTGATATGGGGAAGCGCAGAATGGAGATGATCAGTAGATTTATAAATAACGCATTTAAGGAGCTAAGAAGACATCCAAGGAGAGAAATCCATTAGGCAGTTGCATATCTAGATCTGGAATAGGAGCAGGATGTGGGCTGAGATATAGATTTTGAAGTCATCAGTGTACAATAATACAACTGAGACCATAAAAACAGATCAGCTCTCCAAGGGGAGATGGTGAATGGAAGAGCATTCTCTGGAATGTGCTTTCTGTACACATCATATCAACAAAAGTCTAGTAGGAAGACTAAAAACCTGGGCTCTGGAGTCAGGTAGCCTTGGGCTCTCCAGCTTGCCAGTGTGTGGCCTCTAAGGTATCTTATTTCTAAGCCTCAGTGTCTTGAGTCTGCAGTGTGGCAAATGACACACAATGGGTTACTAGGAGAACTAAATGAAAACGTGTGGAAGGAGGTAGAACAGTGTCTGATGGCAGATACTCAAAAATATTTTTATATTATTTTATATTATATTTTATATTATTTTATATAATATAATTATATATTATATATATAAAATATAATATTTTATAATATTTTATATTATTTTATATTATACCCCAGGTAAAAGGAACATGTAATCAACTCTGTCATTATTATTCACTATACATACTTTGTGTTTGTTTTTTTTTTAAGAGAGAGCACGCACAAGCGAGTGAGAACGAGTGGAGTAGAGGGAAGGGGCAGAGGGAGAGAGAGAATCTTAAGCAGGCTCCATGCCCAGCACAGAGCGTGGAGCCTGATACGATGCTCGATCTCGTGACCCTGAGATCATGACCTCAGCTAAAATCAAGAGTCAGGCGCTCAACTGACTGAGCCACCCAGGTGCCCCTATACATACTTTTAATAAAATGTGTCACACGTTTAATATTAAAGCAGGGGCACCTGGGTGGCTCAGTTGGTTAAATATCTGCCTTTGGCTCAGGTCGTCATTCCAGGGTCCTGGGATCGAGCCTGGTTTCAGGCTCCCTGCTCTGTGGGGAGCCTGCTTCTGCCCCTCCCCTCGCTCGTGCTCTCTCTCTCTAGCATGTTCTCTCTCTCTCAAATAAATAATCTTTAAAAATATAATATTATAAAAGCAGTTTCCCCAGATCTTAACATTAATTTTTGATGCAAAAGATCTTTTTTTTTTTATTATGGTATGTTAGTCACCATACTGTACGTCATTAGTTTTTGATGTAGTGTTCCATGATTCATTGTTTGCATAGAACACCCAGTATTCCGTGCAATACATGCCCTCCTTAATACCCATCACTGGGCTAGCGCATCCCCCACCCCCTCCCCTCTAAAGCCCTCTGTTTGTTTCCCAGAGTCCATAGTCTCTCGTGGTTCATTTCAGTTGTGTCATAAAAGCTGAGAACTTTGGACATATTCTTAATTATAAGTTACTCCTATAAGAATTTCTTAAGATAATTTTAAAAATAAGAAAGCAGATTTTATTAAGTGAAAACAAGTTTCTATTCTGAAGACTTAAAACTTAATTTTGACATGGATTGTGAAGATTGCCACAGGAAGACAATAACTGAAGTTTTCATCCTATATGTGTGTGACTGTCATGGTTGATCTTGGTCTCTAATATAATGTGTGATGTATAAGATTACTCTGCTAGCTGCATAAAATGTCAGAAACAGAACCTCTTTCTCACCTTTTCAGTCATTTCCTATTCTGCAGAAAAAGTAGCTCTAGCTCCTTGATTATTGTTTTACTTTCTACTCATTGACATGTGATGTTACATGTTACCCATTCTTAAAAAAAGTAACCGAAAGTAATTTTTGTGATAATGTCTTAAAGCCATCTGTAATTAATAAAAACAGTCTTACTGATTTAATGAAATATTGGAATACCGTGTGCTGCTCTTGACCATCGTCATCTCATGACCATCCTGTATCCCTTTGTGTTTTGCATCGTTGTTCCTTTTGCATGGAAGAGCACCCGCTATGGATTGCCATGAGTTGAATGAGGATGGAGAGCTGTGGCTGGTTTATGAAGGGTTAAAACAAGCCAACAGGTTATATTTGTCTCCTCAAAATGGAATGTTACTAATTTGTTGTATTTCTTACTAACAGTGGCCTTCTGACTTTAACTTCTTTGTTTCTTATGCATTAATTGTCTTCCTGGGCGAGTGTCAGTAGAACTTAGAACATTCAGCCAAACACCTTCTTAAAAACTTTCTCCAGTAAGGGATGCAATTAAAGCTGAAATGGATTGATAGTGAATATAAGAGTTGTTGCCCATGAGTGAAGGCTCTTCCCTTCACACACTAACATTTCTGAGTGTCTCACTAGGAGTTGGAAACAAAACAAAACAAAATCTTTCAACTAGAGCCCACACTACGGTGGGAGAGATTAATGCCTATTACTCAGTGGTTTCTTGTTTGGAATAATGACCAATCTAAAGGATATGAGCACCTGTGGGCGTGAGACAGCGTTCTCATCCATAGTACCATGCTGCCTGACAGCAGTGTTGAGTGCCTAATTCGGCAGTCTGTGTGATGATTGTGAAATTCAGATGTGTGAAACCACAAATCAAGAGGGTCTCCTGCATTGCTACAGTTCAAAATACCCGAACTCAACATGTTCAATGTGTTTAGGGGAAAGCAAATGAAATTGGACCAGCAACAGCTTTCTAACACAGACACTCATCTGCTCTCAGGATATTTGTATCTTTAAAATCTCATAAAAATACCACGTTAGTGATTAAATTTTAAAAATACTTAACTCTTTGTTCCAGGGGCTCCTGCTTATTCTGCTTTGTTTGTTCTAATCACAAGCCGTTGTCGTTAACTTTGTGGTGTTACTGGTTCACATCTTATAATCGCTAAAATATTTTTAGTCTGCTGTTAACCGTTTGCTTGCAATGGCGCCAGTAACTTTTGCCCAGCAGTTGATAACAAAGGGGATAGGACAAAAGAACCGGCTTTCCCTTCTTCATGTTAGTTAATTCCTAACCATAACTTTGTTTTGTGTTCAGAAAGGGGGTGAATATAGAAGTGGGGGTGCATGGTGATTCTCACGGCCGGGGCCCTGGTTTGCTTACAGGCACAGCTGACCTGTGTGCTTGCTCGGAGAAGTCATAACCACTTTGTCCGTCCTATTAACATCTGTGTTCCAAAACCACATCGTGTTAGGATTCTGTTATTGATGTGGAAGCTTATGGGGGAGAGAAAAGATGACAAATTGAATATACTTGTATGTGAAATTTCAGAACGATCTGTGTGGATTTGGGTAAATCTGTATATATTTCAGAGTCACACTCCAGCCTTTCTGTCCTTCAGAGATAAGAGTAGAAAGTAGAAATGGGCCCCTGGTCATATCCTCTGCCTGAAATTAGTAACACTGAAATTCTTAAAGGCATATTTAATTAGATAGGGAGTTTGTAATCTTGCCCTCTACAGTGCAGAGTTGTTCTGTGGCAAAGGCCCTGTCTTTGCCAACTTAAATGCTAGTTTGTAAACGTTATAAGCCAGATTAAAGGTATGTCATTTAATTGATTATTCTAGTCATCACTTCTTATGAGCTTTTCAAAAGAGCTCAAACTTTCCTATCTCCTAGGGCCTTTGAGAGTGTTATATTTGTAGCATGGTCCACAATCCAGAAAGAGTTGTGAGAGCGCTTCACTTCTTTGCATTGCTGGCCCCTGTTGGAGCTTCTTGACTTTAATGAAGTCTGAAGTTGCACAAACAGTAAAAATTCCCCACTGTTCCTGCCCTTGCGAGTGAGCATAAGGCCTCACACCCAGCAAGCAGAGACTCGGGTGTCACCGCCCTTTCCCACCTTTGTGGCTTCTCCTCAGGCTCCTGGAATCCCAGCTGCAGTCCCAGAAGAGGAGCCACGAGAATGAGGCGGAAGCCCTTCGCGGGGAGATCCAGAGCCTGAAGGAGGAGAACAACCGGCAGCAGCAGCTGCTGGCCCAGAACCTGCAGCTGCCCCCGGAGGCCCGCATCGAGGCCAGCCTGCAGCACGAGATCACCAGGCTGACCAACGAAAACTTGGTAAGGAGAGGTGCCAGGTCTGCACATCCCCAGTGGGCAGTGCCTGCCCTGCACAACCGTCCTCATTTCTTTTTGATCAAACATATCTGTCTGGGCTGGGAGGAACTCGCTGCCCTACACTTGATCCCCTTTTTCTCTAGCAGAGACAGAGTAAGGAGGATGTGACCATGTGGGTAGAAATGAAAGGTTGTGTTTTGACAGAAGGCTCTGGCACATCGAGGAGGGCCTGGGAGTTACCCCCCGACTCTGCTGGGCTTTTGATATCCTTGAGAACTCAGGGGACCTGCTTCCTCCACTCCAGCTACAGATTCTCTGCCATTTCAAGGAGGTGTGTTACATGATTGTCACAACAGAGACTAGGAACAAGCTTTGTTGACCTTTGGTCCCTTCGGTCGTTCCTGCCTCCATCTCCAGCAGGCAGGCAAGGCTTGGAGTTGTGGTTAGGGAAGGCGGTTGGCAGAACCTAGCCGGGGCTTTTGCTTGACGTTGGCTAGGGCTCCCAGATCAGGGTGGAGGGACGTCAGGATTTAAGTTTATACATTTTTGATTCTAATAGAAGTGCAACGAATGTGGAGATTTTTTCCCCTTGCCAGATTCTGAATGCTGGCACAGAGTCCAGGTTATTTCTTATTCCTTTTTTTCTTTCTTCCTTTTACAGGAAATATTTTTTTAAGTATTTGTCATGAAATAACTTTTTTTTACAGATTTATAAATCTACTTAAGTTTGATAAATATATTTATTAAATTAAAAGTCATTGAAAAGTAATAATTCCACATTCCTATATAAAAGCTGTATTTTTAGTGTTAGCCTGGTTTTGAGAAAAGCTGTTTAGAACTGGTAGTGATTTGTCTTTTTTTTTTTAAATTCAGGGTTTTAATGGCCTCTAATAAAATAGTTTGGATTTTCTCTGAAGATTTAACAGTCTGAATTATTATAGTTTTCTAGTGTCATCTATTCAACTGCCTTTTGTATTAATCACATGCAAAACCCAAAAGTTTTCTTTTCACTGTCCGTCCCCCTGAAGGCAGCTTGCTACGTAGGGCTCCACTGTGGAAATGGGAGAAGCATGTGAGGGCAAGTGTTGGACTCTTTCCAGAGTGACTGAAATATCACTAATTTGTGGGGGAAAATGTTTTGAATCATGAAATGTTTTTGAAATGTCATTTTATTACTCTCCAGTATATTATTGCTTAAATAAAACTAACAGTGCTTTAATGTCTAAGAATTGATAAATATACTGAATTATAACAATTGATCAGTGTATAAATTCTGTACTTATAAATGATTGTTTTAAAATACAAGGCAAAACTGTGAAATCGAGATGCTTCTGGATGGCAAATTCCCAATTGTTCCACTAAGTCGATTAATCGTTTCTTTTGCAACCTTGTCTGCAGTATTAATTTTCTTGGCAGTTTTTCATAGCTAATGCCAAAGTAAATTAAGCTCTCAAATTCTATGGGGTAGAGTCTAGTTAATGAGTTTCTCTGAGTTTTAGAAAACCCTCTGCAGGTCAGCTGCTTCCCCGTACCTCACCGACTAATTCTGGAGAATGGTTTCAAACTTAAGTATAGGGAATAATGCACTTTTCAAACCATTATATAGTTTCTCAATCTTAATTGTGCATTTCTTTAGGAAACACTTGAGCAGAATAGTAAAGCCCAACGAACCCATGCTTAGCGTTCTTGGAAACTCTACCCTGCACAGGCCGCTTACCCACCTACTTCCCAACACAAACACGAAGATGGCCTTTCCTCCTCCACCTGCGAACGTGCTCCACCGGCCTCCCGGGCTGCCTGGAGCGAAGGAAGCCGCACAGCTTCTCAAGAGCCTTGCCACCTTCAGGCAAGAGTGCCAACGTTGCCATGATTTTCACTTCCATCGTATTTGCCTTTCTCACCCTTGTCACTGCTGCTAGCTGCAGAAAAAAAAAAAAGTACAGCAGCTTGTGAGCAGGTCTGAGGAGCGAAATGCCAGCTTCATCTGAGGAATACAGGCCACTGCTCCGTTTAACCTGCTCAGTGATGGCGCCTGAGCCACAGCCCGTTGCCTCGGAGCACGTGAAAATACATGCCTATGTGTGTATCTATGTAAAATGAGAATCGTCTGTCCTGGAAAGATCCGAAGGCAAGGGCAGATGACAAATCAGCCTTTTGAGTACATATACTGTCGTTATTTGTGTTGTAAAACATTTTAAAATTGATTTTGCTGAGAGGTCACATTCCCCTCAGAGACACAGAGAAAAACAAATATCCGTTGTGCCTGTTTTTTCAGTATTTTGAGGAATTATATGCAGATGACCCTAAGAAGTATCAGTCCTATCGGATTTCACTTTACAAACGGATGATTGTATGTACACTCAGAGTGCATTTCTGTTGTCTCCTCGCTACTTGGAGCCTCTATTCCTGAAGAGCACACTGCTGCCCCCCCCTCAGGATTCTCTTCAAAAACTTTCACGAGACCTGTTTCTCCCCACAGCTGTCTTGTAGCCAGTGGTGTCACCTCTATCCGTGTCCTGCGTCCGTTGTCACGTTGGGTTTGTTATTAACACTAGGCTTACAGTGTGATGGAAGCAAAATGTGATCTGAAAGATAAAGTAAAATCCGAGAAGCACAACTGAACACTTTGAAATGTTAGCACCTGTTCCCTTTGGATCAATGGTCTAGTAGCCAAATCTGTGCTGTCTGAACTGGAAAGTGGATGAGTACTTGTGTTTGTAAACGCTTTCCTTCACCACAACCTGAATAACAGCCACGCACAGATAGCACTGACTGACTTCTCTCCCAAGCTTCCGGTCTGCTGTTACCCACTTTCTTCTTAGTTGTTGAACTCTTTTTTTTTTTTTTTTTTTTTTTAAAGATTTTATTTATTCATTTGACAGAGATAGAGACAGCCAGCGAGAGAGGGAACACAAGCAGGGGGAGTGGGAGAGGAAGAAGCAGGCTCCCAGTGGAGGAGCCTGATGTGGGGCTCGATCCCAGAACGCCAGGATCACGCCCTGAGCTGAAGGCAGACGCTTAACGACTGAGCCACCCAGGCGCCCCTTTAGTTGTTGAACTCTTAATGTTGCCTGTGATTTGAGAATTCGTGATTCAATAGCCAGTCATCACAGACTTTTTTTTTTTTACCCTCTCCCCTTGAATGTACTGTTTTTTATTCTTTTTTTGCATATATATATATAGCATTTGGAATTGCCCCCTTTTTTCTCTATAAGCAAAATTCTATCACCTGTAAAATTTTACGGGTGTGTTACACCACCCGCCACTTTGACGTAGGTCAGCAGATGACTCTTTATCCTTTCTCTGTGGTTATTTTTTCGAGTTACCTTTTAATTCCCCAAACTTCTTAAGTTATAGGACTAATGTCAGCATCTCCAAAGGGTGGGTCTCGCACACGGGTGTCAGTCAAAAGCCTCGACCTCAGTTCAACCATCCTTAAAACTTCCCGCAGAACTTTTCTGAGCATCTATCAAAATTTATTTTGCCTCTTTTCCCTTGAGAGAAAACATTCCACTGAAAAAGCAGTACATTTTACGAGCATTTAATTGCTTTACCCACATGGGGTCTACTGGAAAAGACTCCCCAGTGAGCCTGCTATCCATCACGCTGTAAAGGATTTACTGCAGTGTGTATTTTAATATTTGGCTTTTATCGTAGCTGCGTTTCCATGCCTGCCAGTTTTAGCCAGGTGGTGGCTCCACCAGCGAGCTTTTCTGGAGCTTTTATGTAAAACTAACGGTGTCGTGCCTGTGATTCTGTGTCTGCTTTCCCTCTGTGCATTTTAGAAGGCCCATTTTGATCTTTCTATTATATTTCTCACTTTAATCTTTAGGATTTGATGGAACAACTTGAAAAACAAGATAAGACTGTTCGGAAACTGAAAAAACAACTGAAAGTATTTGCCAAAAAAATCGGTGAACTAGAAGGTATTTCCACATGTTTTTATAACAGTTGCCGAATCTTGATTTTGTTTTGCTCTACCAGTGGTCTAACAGGTTTGCATGTGAATGTTATGATAACAAAAATGACTGCCAGCAAACCTGACCTCTGTGGAGTGGAAATTTCCATTGCGGAGCAGGGAAAAATGTTCTTTGTGAAGAGAGAGAATTCACTAAACAAGTATCTAATGACTATCTTCTGTGTGCTAGACACTGTGCTTGGCAGTATAACATAGAGGTTAAACACATGGATTTTGGAGCCAAGCTTCTCGGCTTCAACTCCCAGCTCTTCTATTAGTCATATGATATTGGGCAAGTTATTGAACCTCTCTATGTCTGTTTCCCCACTTGTTAAATGGGAATGATCAAAGTTAAATGGTGTCTACCTGACAGTTTATAAGGATGAAATGAAGTAATGTGTGTAATGTATTTAGTGTATCTCCTGACACATAGTAAATGCTATATACAACTTTATTATTATTGTTACAGTTAGTATTAGTGATACTATGATGAGTAAGGCAAAGTCTGTGTCCTCAAAGAATCTAATGGAGAAAAAAAAGAAGTAAGAAGAAATGAATTATGATTATAAAGAAATAAGATTTTTAACATTTCATGATTCATATATGATGTGGGAAAACACCTTGAAAAAACAATCAAATATCAATTGTTATTATATACAAATGAATCTTGTCTTTTGGATTAGTGTGTTTTTTCCTTCACTAAGTATTTACCTAGGTGCCAGGCGTATAGCAGAGAATGGAGATGACGCCAGCTTGTAAGCTTATTCCAACAGCGTTCTTATTGTTCAAGAGACTTAGAGATCCCCTTTGGAATTGCCCCAAACCTGTGCTGTTTTGACCAAAAATGATACTGTGCAGTTTGACTACCCAGCTTTTCTCTCAGTGTCACTCAGCGTAGTTTGGAATGTTCAGAAGAGTCTACCATTTTTAACTCCGTGTGGTTTTCATTCTTCCAACCTTCCAAGGTCTGTCATAACTGTCCTTTCTGTTTGGTCTTCCTACTTCTCTTGGTCAAGTCCTGCTCATCCTTTGGGACCAGAGTCATATGTCACATTCTCAAAAGCAGCCTCTCCTGATCACTCAGGCAGGCTTGATGGCTCTGGCCTCTGTGTACCACAATGGTTCACATTTTTTGTGGTTTTCACTGTCATATTTTTAGCAATTTTTCTGTTTGAATCACTGGCTTCTTCAATGGACATGAGCTTCCTGAGCATAGGGACCACCTCTTATTTCCCCTTGTTTTCCCAGCACTAGTAACACCTAGCACAGTGTCTGATCTGTGATAATCATTTCTTAAATGTTTGTTGAATGAATAAGTAAGTTCCAAAAATATGTAGAATGGCAACATAGATGCTTACTTTGAAGACGATAGTACTCTCGTAGACGTACAAATGCTGAAATATTTGTTTAGAAATTAGACAGGTTACTTTGCAGTCAAAATTTATTTATAACCCTTTAGCATTACATGACTCATATATTACACTAAAATTTTGAACCTCCAAATCACACACACAGACCATAATGTCTATCAACAAAACTGTAAAAAAAAATCTTTATTCGGAGAACGTTTCTGCACTTAACTCTGCTTTAATTATATCAGGAGATGATAATTAAACCACAGAATGCCTGAAAGAACTGATTTTAAGGATATTAATTAGTAGATTATTTTTTTTAACATCTAATGATTTCTTTGCAATACATTAGTGAAATTTGGTAAGTAGCAAGCCACCTATTAAGTTTTTACTCAGCTTTCTTTAATATGTATATTTTAATTGAGATAGGTTATGATATTTCAAGATGTCAGCCATTTTAAGCCATTATCAATCAGAAATCAGTCTCATCAGTTAAACTATCTTGTCGGCTATAAGGAGCATTTGAGAAAGCCCTTCATAGATTAAACAAAAAGACACCATATTCTTAAGAAAAGTTACATTTCAAATTAAATGATGTAGATCTAAAGAATAAAATGAAATAGATGTATGTTCTTGGGCTTATGCTGAGTCCTCTTCCCCGAAGTTAGAGAGTAAAGGTAACAAGCTCTCCTAAACACTTTTCTCTTCCTGTTTCCGTATCCTCCATTATACAGAAAATACAGGGAACTTTCTACAACAAAACACCTTTTAAAAGCCAAAAGTTTTCTTATATCTTTCTCTAAGTACAATATACTTACATTCTTCTGGTTTAAAATAGCAACATTCTTCCCTCCTCCTCTGGGCTACCCTTAATTAAGGAGACTTTTTTTAGAAGCCAACGAAGCCTTTTTTTAAAACGCCAACATACATCATTTTTAGCAGAAATTATAAAGCACAATGGAGAGTGTTTCAAAATTTGATCTGCTTTGTGCTATATTTTAACCCAGGAGTGGGTGTTGCATCTCAACTTTCATAGAGTCAGGGAATTTAGACCTAGGAGAATTCTAGAAATCAGTTAATTATTTCATGGGAATAAAAAACGGATGCCCAGAAACCATCAGGGACTGCCAAAGTCTCAGCCAGGGAGTAACCCAACTGTAACTAAAGCCCACACGCCTTCAGGGACCACTGACTTCTCTCCTTTGTGTCATAGTTTCCAGCGTAACCTCTTGACTTACAGGAATTTATTCGACTGTCTCTATTAAGCCTGGAATCAAGATCTTTCTGGTTCCAAAGTGAGGAAAATTAAATTTTTTAAAAATTGTCCAATTTCCTTTCCTTTTCCAGGACAAAAAGGTTCAGGAATATTTCCCCCTCAAGCATAAAGAATCCAGAAAATGAAAATAGGGATTGCTTCAGGTCATTCTAGAAGAAAGCCTGTATTAAATAGAACCTTGCACCAAATGACCCCCAAGGCCTATGAGTCTTTGAAAACTGGAATGTGGTCCTGGCTTCTTTCTTTCAGGCCTTTTAGTTTCCTGATCCTGCATACATAAAGGTGGACATTGTATTTTAATAAGTAGATGACTTGCTACATAAATCAAGGTCGTGTTGAGCTGACATCCATATTTTATCTATGGATTTTTGTAAAGACATCTCTCTGAGAATTCAAAGGCAGAGAGAAAATGTTAATGGAAGTATGGCAAATTTTGTCTCTGACATTTTTGTATTGAGCCAAAAATATCTTGGTTAGAGGTTTTGCAAAAAGAAAGTGAAGCTTTCTTTTAAAACGTAAAATCTCCTAGTAAAAATATTTACCAATATTTTTACATTTTTGCATTTTAACATCTCAATTTAGGTTGCGTCTTTCAAAAACTGTCGATGGGTTGCAGTTTAATTGGCAGTGTTTTTCCTTCTTTAGTGTTATGTAAAATAATAGTATATCTCATCAACACTGGATGAAATCAGTAGGCTTAACACATTCTCTTGGGTTTTGATAGGGTCCAAATACGTACCTTTATTGATAAACATACTATGTTGACTCTGTTTCCTCCCAGTTTCCCCTCTCGGAATCGTTTCCGTGGCTCAGAGCGACTAGTCCCACGGATGGCAGGGATTTTACTCTTTCATACTTTACCAGCAGCATGTCCAGAAGCCGCGGAGGCCACCGTGGGCTGATTCTGAGACCACCCCCCACCCCGTGCTGTTGTGCTTAAACTGACTCCAGAAGTCATCTGTGTAAAACTAAATGGCCTGAATCTCCTATCTCCTGTATAGAGACGTACATTTTACCAGGCACACGAAGCAGTAGACGCCACAGCCCTGACTTGTCCAGTCACGATACGGTCACTCTTTAGATATCATAGTGTTGATGGATGGTGGTGATTTTCCGCGCTGATAATCCTGGCGTGTGATGCTGCGGCCTGAGGTGGACGGGGTGTCACTAGGCTGGCTCTCGGCCACATAAGCAAGAACACTGGCAGGTATTCTCCGTGATAACCTTGTCCTGTGGAACTGGCTTCCCAGAACTAACACAGGAAGTCGCCCAGAGTGACAGCAAGTGCTACTCATACCTTGGAGAATCGGCCCCGTTGAACATTCTCATGCTTCTGATCTGCACTGTGTTTGTTTGACAACAGATTCAACTCAGTGTCTCCCCAAATAGATTTCTTCACTGCCCCCTCCCTGCAGATGAACGAATAAAAAACCCTGCTTATTAGCATGTATTTCCACAAACACCATCATAACTCTGTGTTCCCCTACCTTCCCTTGCATTTCCCATTTACTTCTCAATTTTGCGATGAAATTGGAGACCCTTTTCTTTTAATCCTTAGCATAACCCTTCTCTAGCACTTCCCATTAACACTAGTGACCGGTCTTAACATCTGCAAGGGTCGTTAACCCGTGGTTGTACTTTAATGGTTATAACTTCATGGTAAGACTTCTAGCACTTGACGAAGAACAAACAAGAAAAAAAACAGAATAATATTTAGGAAATCATATTAAATAGAAGCATTTGCTCTTGATTTCTTTGGAAATGAAGGGTAGCAGAAGAAAGCTAGGTCTTTGCCTTATGAGGCTTTTGTGAAAGACGAGAACAGTGCACGTCGACTAGTGCAAAGAAATACCATTCTGCCAGCTGTCCTGATGTGGTTTCAGCAGAGTGCAGTGATGCATGTCAAGTCCATGTTCTTTTTCTTTGATGACTGGATTCGTAGAGCTCAACGTGGGGGAGAATCTTTGATACTCTTGCTGCCTCTTTGTAGAAGTTTTTTTTTCCTTCTGTGACTTAAAGTCTAAACATCTTTAACAATTATGATGCTACTGATAAGTTAACCAAGAAGTTAAGCCATTTACTTTGGAGACATTTAATCTTACTACAAAGTAAACTTTATTACAAAAAAAAATGTTTTTCAGTCAAGTAAGGTTCTTTGATGTTGATGATAGCCAAGCATTAGTGGCTGTTGAAGTGACATTACCATAGAATTTTGCCATCTAGCCACCTCATTTTAGCAGAAAAGAGTATTTAAAGAGAAAATAATTAAGTGGCAAATATGGCAAGTTTCTGGTGTTATAGAGTTCATTTAAAATTGCTGGAATGTGGAACCCTTGTATCTTTTCTGCCTGGAAAATATCTTCTTCTTTTTGTTTCTCATCCAGTTGGCCAGATGGAGAACATATCCCCAGGACAGATCATTGATGAACCCATCCGTCCAGTCAACATTCCAAGGAAAGAAAAGGATTTCCAAGGAATGCTGGAATACAAGAAGGAGGATGAGCAAAAGCTTGTTAAGAACCTGATTCTGGGCAAGTATTTTCTGCGTTGGATAGAAGGTCTTTCTGGTACATGAATATTCAACCCTGGTTAATTGCGTCATCACTGCAGACTGCATTATCCTGCTGGAGTAGCGTCCTGACCAGTCATGCCTCATCAGTCAAACTGCAGGGAGACTTGCCTAGGATCCACCTATAAGGATCCTTTGGGGCCAGGCCTTCTTAGCTCTGGCTACAGATTAGAATATCTGGAGAAGCTTCTGAGAAGTATTCATGCGTGGTCCCTACCACAGACTCATTACATTAGAATCTCTGGAGGGAAGAGCCCGGCCACATCAAATATGTTTTTTTCAGTCTTTCAGAGGATTCTGAACTGTAGCCAAAGTTGAACACCACTGTTCTGGGCCATTTAACTACCTGAGTTTCACTTTTTTCCCTTGCTTCCCTTTCACAACTACATATGTTAAGAGCAACACTTTGGTAATAGGGAAGAAACAAAAGAATTAAGGGAAAGATTCCAGCCGTGGAAGGAGAGGACAGATGAAATGGACATGGAAGAAGTATTTTAGAGAAGCGTCAGGTCAAGATGGGGTGTAAACCCATTGGTTCTGCAAGAAGACTCTTTAAGGGAGGGTGGGAAATGAGTTGGGAGTGCACACAGCCTGAAAGTTGTGAACTAAAGAAGGGAAAAACCTCTCTTTTCAGCCTTTGCAGAGCATTGCTCCTGGCAGGTGTGGGCTGACAGCAATGTGATTGGCAGTTACACCTGATTTAATGTTCCTGGGGTTCGTGGCATTAAGCTGAGTACTATATATAGGTGCAGAGGCACTTAAGTTTCAACGTGATCTGCATTTTGCAAAAATGTTAAGAAGCCAGTGGTTTTTAAGCATAGAATTAACAAACATTCATCAATTCGATAAACATTTAGTGAGCTCCTACCAAATGCTAAGCATTTTCTATGTACTGGGTAATGAATAAAGTAAATTATAACCCCTATTCTCATAGATCTTACATTGGGCGGGTGAGGGGAATAGAGAAAAAAATATACATATAATGGGGTAAAAGGGTCAAGAGTAAAGGCAAGTGTACTGGTTTATATAAAGTTGTCAGGAAAGTTCTCTTTCATAAGGTGATCTTTGGACAGAGACCAAAGGAAGTAAGGAAGGAAACCATACTGACATCTGAGGAAAGAACATTTCAGGCAGAAAATAGTAAGTACATAGGCCCGGGGTGGGAGCATGCCTGACATGTTCAACCAACAGCAAGGAGACTCCTGCCGAGTTAAATTAGATAAATGTCTTCTTGCAATTAGGCTGAGAGGGAGGAATGTTACTAGAGCACAGAGAGCTAGGGAAGGGGAACAGGGCCACATCACACAGACCACAGTGAAGATTTTTGATTTCGTAAATGACGGAGAAGAGAAGCTACTTGGAAGATTTTTAGAACAAGAGTGGCATCTGTGTATAGAATTACTCTGGTCATTGTGTGAAGAAGGTGCTACTGGGGAGCAAGGGATGAATCAGGCAGACTCGTCTGGCAGCCATCACCACCGTCCAGGGGAAGATGAGGGTGGCCTACTGTAGGGTAGCTAGTAGAGTAGGGACGTTTCTGGACGTGCTCTGTAGGTAGAGCCAACAGGATTTATTGTTGGATTAGATGCGTGGCGCGAGAAAACAAAGGCGTCAAAGATACTGACAAAGCTTATAACCTGAGAAACCGGAGGCTTGGAACGGCCTATTTACTGAGATGGGGACGACTCCTAGAAGGAGGGAATCGGGGGTTTCGTTCAGGATGGACTCAGTTGGTGAGGTTAAGCAGAGGTATCAGGAAGGCAGTTGATACACGAAACTGGAGTTCAAGGGAGAAGTCAGGGCAAGAGATATAAATTTGGGAGTTCTAAGATTCACATGTCCCCACCCTTAACAATTTCTCCATTTGATGAGCTATTAAAATATGCTTTTTAAATATGACCTATTAACCCTGAATGATTGAATTCTTTCATGAGAATTGTGCCTTTACATCTCTCAAAGCATTCCTCATGAAGACTTTCAGTGTTATGTAAGATGATTTTTCCTCATTTCCTTTCAGAACTGAAGCCCCGTGGTGTGGCGGTTAATTTGATTCCAGGGTTACCAGCATATATCCTGTTTATGTGTGTTCGCCATGCTGACTACCTGAATGATGATCAGAAAGTGAGGTCGTTGCTCACATCAACAATTAACAGCATCAAGAAAGTATTAAAGGTCAGTTCATGTTCAGCAAAAGTGTCGTAGTGAACATGAATGATGCCAGAATCTGCTCTGAGGTCTTTTCCTTCCTTCGATTGGGACTAAGTTGCCAGATACGAACACTTTCCAGTCTTCACGATAACTTCCACTCTAGGAAACAGTCTTTCTTGCAACATTTCCAAATGCCTTCTTGTACAGTGGGGCTCCGGTTGAACAGTAATCAAAATTAATTTGATATAATTGCATTAAATTGCAGAGTAAAATAAGTTTCTTCGTAAACAGAGATAGTCTGTTTTGAGATCTTACAAGTAAATTAAAAATATTTAGCGTGGTCCATATACATAGGGAAAATGATGTTCCGGTTAAAAGGTATTAAAGAAGTTCAGTATGACATGGGCCGTTCATAAAGACGTCTGATCAAACATTAACATTTTTCTCCCAACTTTTCTTCCTGTTATTCTCCAACTCACCCCATAATTTTCCTTGTTACCTGAAATGCCTGGTTCCATGTGAGAAGCAACACACAGATACTAAGCAGAGAGGAAAGACTCGGAAAAGGCGGCAGAATTATGTAATAGAGCAGAAAGCCCCACATAACTCAGTAATCACTGAGTCACCTTGCGTAATCCTCCTCTTGCCTCTCTAGAGAAACAATGAACATCATGCTTAACTTCAACTCACGTGTTTCTGTGAGGAGCTAAGAGAATGTGCTCCAAGTACTTTGCTTTCTGATTATCTAACTGAAGTTGGATGACAACTTTTAGGACAGAGATAAGTGGGTTGTTAACAGGGCCAGAGGACGCTCTCAAATCTAAGGGGTCATTCATGCACTATTTTGTTTTAATTGTGGTAAAATACACAAAACAGAAAATTCACCATTAACTATTGTTCAGTGCATAGTTCTGTGGCATTAAGGGCATTCACATTGTCGTGCAGCCATTATCACTGCCCCCTTCCAGAACGTTTCCATCTTCCCCTCCTGAAGCTCTGTCCTCATGAAACACAGCCTCCCTGCAGCCCCTGGTAGTGAACCTCGGACAAACGCGGGTTCTCCGTCCCTACTGTGCAGATACTGTACGGAGTTAGCTTTGCAGGGGTTACTAAAGCGTGGAGTTTCTGAAGACTTAACATTTAAAAATTGATGGATGTGTTCTGAAAGAACTCATTTCAATTTTGGTGAATGGATGCTGTAGTGCATTTAGCCTGCAAGTTTTGCTACAAAGACAGCAAAACCAAATCGTGTTTTCTCCCTGTCATCCTAGTTGCATGAAGATATTTATCTAATTTGACTATTTATTATACCAAATTGTTTAAAAATTAAAAAGGAGTGGGTACTAGCATATAACACCCTTTTAATGCCATTCAAAACTGATGTGAATTTGTCCCCCATCCCAGTTTTGAATTGAAGTGTATTTGCCTCAAGCCCTGTTCTGACTTAGCAGTCGGGTGTGTTTGACAGGAGCCCCGGGCCCAATGCAGAGCCATTCAGCTTCCCCTTTCTCCTCTTCTGCACAGGACTCCCTCCATCCCATTTCTGATTCTCTGCTCATGAATTGTATCTTATTGTTGACCAGATTTGTAACCTAATCTGGGTTTCAGCGCTTCATAGTCTGTGACTCCCTGTTGTGCTATTAGTCCTTTCTGGTCCCCTGAATAATCCTGAGGGAAGTGAGTTGGGATAAGCTGTGGTTTGATGAATGTTTTTCCGCCAGAAGGGACTGCTAAGCTAACATCACCTGAACGACTGGGCCTCCTTTTCTAACAGCAAGAAAATGGATGTCAAGCAAAGTACCAACCACCCAACCAACGCAGGGTTGAAATTTTCTAGCAATGATGTAAGACTTTACAATTGCAATGTGATTTATTTTTGTGATTATAATGTGACTGAAAGAAGTGGGCCTTCTGGTATCTGTTACTTTCAGGTTGCTGTTTCCCTAAGGAGAAGTGAATTTAGCCTTTTTCTCTCTTTCAGAAAAGAGGTGATGATTTCGAAACCGTCTCCTTCTGGCTCTCTAACACATGCCGATTTTTGCACTGTTTGAAGCAGTACAGTGGAGAAGAGGTGAGGAGACCTTGATTACGAAACCAGCGTGATGTACTTTCTCTGGCCTCTTTAAGGAGAAGTTTTAAAGCATGAAACATTTAACCATTTGCTAATTTAAAGATTTTATGTATTTACTTCAGACAATGAGAAAGAGAGCAAGTGAGAGAGAGAAAGAGAGAGAGAACATGAGCAGGGGGAGGGGAAGAGGAAGAAGCAGCCTCCCCACTGAGTAGGGAGCCCGACGTGGGGCTCGATCCCAGGACTCTGAAATCCTAGGACCCTGAGATCCCAGGACCCTGAGATCATGACCTGAGCTGAAGGCAGACACTTAACCAACTAAACCACCTAGGCGCCCCCCATTTGTCAATTTAGAAACCTGAATTCAGAAGTGGGTTGGACGCTCATAGCTTTCTTTGATGTTCATTGTTTATGAAACAGTGAATTGGAGAGCAACATAGTTTCTTCCCTCTGAGAGTTTGTATTATGAGGAAGCATAGCAGAAATGAAACCAGCATTGGTTAATGAATTGTTAGGAGCAATGAAACCTCGTGTCAGTATGTGGGAGTGGGCTTTTTAGGGACTGATATGAGAAATATTGAACTGTTTAAAGAAATTCATCAATTTTGGCTTTCCATAATACATAAAAGGTGATTGAACTGAGGCGTATCTCTTTACATTTGTCCAAAAACCTATTCTGCTTTTATTTGCAGTGATATGTTCATCAGGCGTTTGATAGACTTAAAAACTATGTAATATATTATAATTATTATTTATTAAGGTCTATTCAGTATGTATCAGACAGCACTTCCTTTACACTCTGTTATTTAATTCTTACGGCATCTCTGTGAGGTAGGAATGACAACCGAGTTTTACAGATGAGGAAACTGAAGTTGGGCGACGTTCATCACTCTGCCCAGGTCCTCTTAGTCAGAAGGAGCAGAGCTGGGGTTCTGCGGCTGCCTGTCTGACAGCCTGTGCCCCTTCCCACTGCCGTCCATGCCTTCCAATTTTTGCCTGGAGGGCAGGCAGAGAAGCTGACCAGTAGACTTTCTGGGCACCCAGAGGCTAGGGGCAGAGGACTGTCCTGGCAAATGATGGAAAGTATTAATATGCGTAAGGCGCAGTCCCTGAGAAGGTGGGACGGAAGACTAGAATTCCTCTGAGGGGCCATTACTTGTCCTATCAGTCCGCACTTCTAGACCGTGTTGCCAGGTGGTTTGTAGGGAGGCAGATGCTTGACTGTGGGCAGAATCCATGAAGCAGGCAACGTCTGACAAAAGTACCTGCCTGTACAGTTGGTTTTCCATTTTAATTAATACCACCAAAAAATTCCATCCTAAGCTTGGATTGAAAATCATGTATGGTTACCATGAAATATAATAAAGGGAAATTTTTTATTTATTCACTGATCTCGGTAGAAATTGGTCTGTTTTAAAAAGATTATGTGTGCCCTTGAGGTGTAGTATTTATAAATAGGACTGTATTTAATGGAACTGAAGTTAAAAGATTAGTACTTTAGATAATTTAGTGTTTGGCAGTAAACGTGCTGCATCATAAGTGAAAACACTCATTAATTTTTTTTTTTTTCAAATTAAGTTTCCCCCATCTTGTTTCACTGACATGGCTATTGGAAAGTCTCAACTGCTAGCTTGCCAAGCTTAGATATTATTCAAAAGCTCATAAGAAGTGGAAGGGGGATACGATGGAAACAAACACAGCATTTGAGAATGACTCTCTGGCGTTCGAGAGTGGAACAGGCGGAAACTCTTCAGAGGAAAAGACAGCAGGGGAAACTGATCAAACGAAGGAGCTAGGAGAGAGAGTTTAATGGGTGTCAGTAACTTGGCCTTCTGGTTCTAGGGCTTTATGAAACACAACACCTCTCGCCAGAATGAACACTGCCTCACCAATTTTGACCTGGCTGAGTACCGGCAGGTGCTAAGTGACTTGGCTATTCAGATCTACCAGCAGCTCGTGCGGGTGTTAGAGAACATCCTTCAGCCAATGATCGGTAAGGCGAGGGCAGGGCTGACGTCGAGGTCTGTCTGCCTCACGTGCCCAGCAGCGACACTTGTTCGGAGGCATATCTTCATACGAGGAGCATGAAGTGGTAAAACTCAATCCTGAAATTAGCTGGAGAACCCCAGGACCTCAGCCACGACTAATTGGAATACATCAAAATCACTGCTTCCCCGTGATTGAAACGGCAGTACCTAGTGAATCTCCCCACTGGCTGATGCCTCTCCCTTGAGACTGGGTTCTGCTTTATGCCCAGCAATATACCTCATACTTGTCCAGTTTTCAAAAACACTTTAAACTTTGGTCTCGGAAACTGCTACACGGGACCTCCTCGGGGCCCACCTAAAATGAAGGAGTTTGCACTTTACCTGTTAGGCTACAATCGAAGGGCCGGGGGTACCATGGCAACAAGAAATAGGTCTCGGACACTCTGTGTTGAGTTACATATCTCAAGGCCCCTGTGGAATTGTCAAAGGCAATCTGGTTTAAAGTGGTGGTTTCTCACTGGATAAGTGACTGGGGTGTGCACGTTTGTGTGTTTCTATGTATGTGTAGTCAGCTTGGTGCGTGAGCCTATGTACCTCTCTCTATATGCGCGTACTCACTCTGAGTATGTATTTATATGCCGTACTACCTGTGTTCCTGTGGAATGGGTAACAGACGAAGTAGGAACTCGGGGGCATATATAAATTGCAGGCTGCTCATTTTGAATGGACTGAATTTAAGTTATCAAACTGTTATCTTCAGGCAAATTATCAGCAGCTTTTTTTTTTTTTAAAGATTTTATTTATTTATTTGACAGAGGGAGATAGAGTGAGAGAGCAAAAACGGGGGCAGGGGCAGAGGGAGAGGGAGAAGCAGGGCCCCCGCCGAGCAGCGAGTCCGTTGTGGGGCCCGATCCCAGGACCCGGGGATCATGACCCGAGCCGAAAGCAGACTCTTCACCTCCCGAGCCCCCCAGGCGCCCCTATCAGCAGATTCTTAAGGCTGCTCCCAGCTACCCTTTCTTTCCCCACACGCGTGTTCTCCCATTTCCACAGCTTCTTCATTGCCCTTAGTATTCCGTCCTCTATCGCAGGCCCACGATTAACCTACCAGAAACATAAAAGGCTGAGGAAGCCATGGGAGATGGCAGTGATTTCCTCAGGGGACAACTTCAGGTCGGTTCTTCAGTTGTCCCCTAACAGCTGTGTACTCAAAGCAAGGTAGGGCAGGTAAAATGTAAGAGGCAACACAGATGCAAAGAAGACCAACTTCAGCCCATGTTTCTTCTACTTTGGCCTCTCTTTATTGACTCAGCAGGAAGCTGACCTCTGAGCTGTCCCGCTTTAAACCACTACCCCCATCTCCCAGTGATTTGATAACAACCGCCAATGTTTTGTGTCAGTGTGAGGTTCTGCGGTTAGCACTGTGAGCTATTCAAATGAGTAAGAGATATAAAAATGAATCCGGAATGGCCCCTGCTCTCAAGGGGCTGCCAGTCCAGGGGGCGGTCACCCCACAACTGTCCTCGAGGAGGCATAAGCCAAACACTGTGAGGGCGTAGTGGAAGAGCCCTGCCCCAGATTTGAGAAGACCGAGTTCTGGGAGGTTGAGGCTCACCCGAGGCCTCCCTGCTGCTGTGGGGAGCTCAGGGCAAGGAAGGGCCCGGTTTTCCAGCCCCACACAGCCATTCCCCTCCCAAGGCTTCTCCACGACCACTGCCCAGCCTCCTGCTGTTCTTGCTACTTGGTTCGCCGGTGGGGCCTCACATATCCATAGAGAATTTCTTCTCCTCTCCCTAACTGCTGCATCTTTCTCAAAAACCCTCCCAAGGTACACAAGCTGGTACTAGTACAAGGCTGCTGCTTCGTATTCTGGAAAATGCACCATAGAGATTTCTTAATTTTGTGGTAAATTTTTGCATTTAAGAATTATTCCTTCATCAGAGTTTATAATCTGGGAACCCTTTTTTGGAAAGTTTGTTTTCCCCTCTCTTTTGGTACTCAGATCATCATCCTAAGTTGAACGTGGGAGAGTATGCGTGTGCATGTGTAAGCAGGCGTGTGTGCACGTGGAACAGGCATCTTCTAACACTCGAACTCCTCCCGCAGTCTCCGGCATGCTGGAGCACGAAACCATTCAGGGCGTGTCTGGGGTGAAGCCCACGGGGCTCAGAAAGCGAACCTCCAGCATCGCAGACGAGGGCACCTACACCCTGGACTCCATCCTCCGGCAGCTCAACTCCTTCCACTCGGTCATGTGTCAGCACGGCATGGACCCTGAACTGATCAAGCAGGTGGTCAAGCAGATGTTCTACATCGTCGGGGCCGTCACCCTGAACAACCTCCTCCTGCGCAAAGACATGTGCTCCTGGAGCAAAGGCATGCAGATCAGGTGAGCCCACGCCAGCCCTGCCATGCTGTCGGCTCCCGGCCCGGCTGCCGGCCTCAGTGCAGGGGGCACCTGCTGTCTGCTGCCGCCGGCCACGCAGCCAGGGAGGGCCACGCTGGACCTCTCCGCTGTCACGCGTTACAGCTCCTGACTGTGCCTTTCCACAGGTTCTCCCACCACTAGCTGGGAGCCTGCTCCCCTGGGACACTGACTTGTTGGAGGAAATGGAGAGATGATGAAAAAAATACTTTGAGTTGAGATGGCTGCTCCCTCACCTTTTGCATGTGTTTGAATTGTACATAACAAAATACCGAATTCTTTGTAATGAAGATTTCTAATGTTTGATTTCTCTTAGGAATTTATTTTAACAAAACGTCTTTTTGTACCATGGCAGCAAAAGCATGTCTAATAGATCTCTTACTAATCGGAAACATGCCCCTCTATCTTTTAAAAACATGTCCACTCAGTCTTATGCCCAGCTTCTCCTCAGCGTAACCCATTATCATAATAGAATTGATTTTTTTTTGCAAATTATTTATTTTATTTTTTTAAGATTTTATTTATTTGAGAGGGAGAGAGATAGCAAGAGACAGAGCACAAGCAGGGGAGAGAGGGAGAAGGAGGCTCCCCGCTGAGCAGGGAGCCCGACCCAGGGCTCGATCCCAGGACTCCCAGATCATGACTTGAGCCAAAGGCAGATGCTTAACCAACTGAGCCACCCAGTCATCCCCAGCAAATCATTTATTTTAAAACAGAATATTCACCAAGAAAGGAAAAAATGATCTCTCCTCCATAAGTCTTTAGTTAATCTCGGGAAACCCTGGCATCCTTTTCAAATTTTCCATTCTAACACGCATCCATTGTAGTTAGCATTAAGAAGATAATGCCGTCATTCAGGTCATAGACTTTATTTCTCTGGAAGGTTTGTTTATGTATTTCTCTATACACGTGAAGCACTGTTGTAATATCACACTGCCTGACTGCAAAGTTCTCATTGTGTGTGTCCATTTAGCATTTTAGCATGAGAAGCACTGTCACCTGGTTGACCACTTCATGAAACCTCAGCATCTGTGTGATTTCTACATCTCTCTCCACATTTGGGGTCTCTGTCTCTTCCAGCACCCCCGACCCCCCCATACACACACACTTTCCCTTCTCTCCTTCCATCCCTGGGCTTCCTCGGGCCACTGCTCTATCACCCAGGCTCTTCCCTAAAGAGGGCTGCAGCACAAGGTCTCTGTGGGGGCATCTTGCTTTTCCTGACTAGGAGTCTGATTGGAGGAAGAAAGGGTCCTCAGAGGTTATCAGTTCTCTCCTCTGACGCTGTGAGACCACCTAGGAAGCATTTTCTGGTCAGCTGTTTAGCGACACGGCCATGTTGAATGTTCCGTTTTGTCTTTCAGCAAGTTTTATTTAGTAATTTTTGCTGTAATGGCTCTATTTCTACCTTCCATTGAAGTTAATGATATCCTCTAGTCATTTACTCTTATATAATTATGATTATAAACCTCATGGCTATAATAAAATTTTAAGCACAGCTGGTAAGATTTAAGAAAATTGAACAAAAATACTGCCTGTCATTTTAACTGAGATTCCTGACAAAGCCATACATAAAAATTAAGACATTTATGACAACATTCAGTAAATTTGCATTCTCTCCCTCTCTCTCTTTTGGGCACAGGTACAATGTCAGTCAACTGGAAGAATGGCTGCGTGACAAGAATCTGATGAATAGCGGGGCTAAGGAAACCCTGGAACCTCTCATTCAGGCTGCTCAGCTCTTGCAAGTGAAGAAGAAGACAGATGACGATGCAGAAGCCATTTGTTCCATGTGCAGTGCTCTAACTACTGCCCAGGTGAGGCGCCGCCCCCTGCTGGGAGATGCTGTAGCGTTCAGCAAGGGTGACGCTTAGGGAAGTAAGGAGCCCCCCAGCCATCGCTCTTGGCTTGGAGCGGACTTCCCGTGTGTCAGAGAAGACCGAGATCTATACAGATCTTAAAGAAAGGAGGTTTTGCCAGAAAGTAATACATTTCGGTGGGAGCCACAGTCATCCACAGTCCACACTCAATAAATATTTATTGAGTGTTTACGGTGTTCTGCGTAATGTCACAGACACCGAGATACAACCAAGAACAAAACGACGACCCTGTTTTCATGCAGTGAACATTCTATGCAGCCTGTATCCCAAAAAGTAATTTTCCGTATCATTTGATAATTGAATGATATTAGACTTCTCTGTTTTATAAGACAGATAATTCTTGTTCCTTCATTTCAATAAATGACTAATTGAGCTTCTATCTCAAGGCACCGTACTATCGCTGGGGGAGAGACTTCAAAATAAGTAACAATCCTTGCCGAAAAGGAATTTTCCAGTTCTGTAGGCCAGGCAGATGTACCCAACTGATTCTAGTATACGAGGTTCTAGCAAATTCTATAGGACGATGTCTAAAGGAAGTGCCACGGGGCTGTAACTATGTTCAAGGAAGGTCCCGTTAAGCTGAAGCATTGACGCTAAGGAAGTGAGAAGGGCATTCGAGGGCAGTGGCAACAGCACGACGCAAGGCACAGGCATAAACGTGCCCGTTTTTCTTTTGCCAGTAATTTCTCTGCTGAGTCCTGGGCTTTCTTAACGTTCTTTACGTGTCTTACCTGGATTATACATAGAATACGTATAGAAAGCAGCTGGATGGAAACAAGGGACACCGTTAACAGTTGCCACTGGGGTGGACTGAGAGGATTGAGTGGGACACTTTTCCTTTTCATGTATGATCTTTTGTATAGTTTGGTTGTTTTTCCAAATTTATATGGGCTTCTTAAAATGTACAAATATTACACTAATCCATTCTTATTTAAAAACTTCACACAGTAAAGGTAAATATGCCTTTAGACCAGCTCTCTCTCCCCTTATCCCAACCCAGCCCTGAGTGGAATTACAAACTATACGCATAGATCCTTTTACTTTTCCAGATTATAAGCAGCCAGTGTGTGTTTGATAATCTGCTGCGAACTTTGATCATTTCATTTCTCACAGATTGTCAAAGTGTTGAATTTGTATACTCCAGTTAACGAGTTTGAAGAAAGAGTCTCTGTATCATTTATTCGTACTATACAGGTAAGATCTCCCAGGCTTTCTTTTTCTTTGATTCACAAACACAGTTTTTTGAATGAAAATTTTATAGTTTATTGAGAGAAAATGTGTTTTTTTATTGTATTATCTCATTTTAACAGTGCATTAACTTTTTGTTAACAGCTTATTAGAAAAAGGAAGTGATTTTAAAATAAATACAAACATTCTTTATTAGTTGAGGGTTTTTTGGCAGATTTTTGGTCGGGGAAAAAATCTTCATATATCCAAAGAACTGATGCTCTGTTTTTTGTTTTTTTAAATCTCAGATGCGTTTACGAGACAGGAAAGACTCTCCTCAGCTGCTCATGGACGCTAAACACATCTTTCCTGTCACCTTCCCTTTTAACCCGTCCTCCCTTGCACTAGAAACCATCCAGATTCCAGCCAGCCTGGGCCTGGGATTCATATCACGGGTCTGAAAGTGATGGGATGTCAAGGCCAACAGTGGCAATAAGAACCCATTATTTCCAGGGAGCGACTGAAAAGACATTTTTAAAGAGACAGTACTAATTATCTTTCAAACGAGAGGTTATTAACTGGAAATCTCCCTAAATACTTTCATCTCCTTGGAAAGAACGATAGGCTTCTTTGTGCTGTGTTCCTTACTAGCAACTCTCCCCCTGGGTCAGTTAGGTGTCCCGAGGTATATGACAGAAGGAAGGGGGAGGAGAGGTCTCCAGATGCCAGCATTTATTTTCAGTCCTTAGCACTGCATCTAGATGATATGGCAACCGTGTAAATTCCAGCCATGAGCTGTTGTTAGGAAGGCACCCACAAAGAGTCTCCTCTGCGCGGACCAGAAGAATTGAAAGAAAAATCGCCGTGGAGTACATATCCTACCAGTTCAGGAATCGGTTATGTTGATGTTGTCAAACCGGATCGAAGAAATAAACTGGCGATACGTAAAGTCCTTGGTCAAGTAACTTCCTTCTATGTGCACGATGATATCGAGATATTAAGAGAATGTTGGTTTGCCATAGAGCATAGAAGTCCATTTGTACTGTAGATGACTGAGCATTTAAATTGCTGCTACGCACCGTGTTCTTTAATATTTAAGCGATATTCTTATTAGGCACTGCAACGATAAGCTTCTCTTTTTATCAACTGTGTTTACAATTCAGTCAGATCGGTTGTAACTGGGTTATGTGCAGGTATATACAGGTCCACCTGCACAAGGAGCAGACACTGGGAAGTCATGTAGTGATAGGACAAAACGACATTTAGGGATAGGATTAGACAGAGTGGCTGTTGTCCATGTCATTATTTATTCAGAATGTATTACATTGATGTGCTCGTTAATCTTCCCTGGGTGGATATCACATCAGGGTACAGTGTTCTGTGAAGTGACTCATTTTTAGTTCCCAGACCGGATTCCTGCACTGCATATTTTCAATCCTGACAGGTTTTCTTTCTTCTTCTTCTTAATTTATTAAGAATTAATCTCAGTCACTATCTAGAGAAGATTCAGGTCTTGAGACCTTGATTATCCTATAAATTATGCAAAAGAAGGTGTATAATAAATACTATGGTTCCATTTTTTTTTTTTAGGCTTTGCAACTTCTATAAATGTTCTCAGCACCACTAGATACTTTAAGGAGTATCATATTAGGAATACTTTAAGACTTACATAAGAAATATAAGAAGATTGCTGAATTTTACAGAGGATATGTTTCAATAAGACCCAGATCCTATTAAGTGTCATTCTGAAATCCTAATTAAACATGTTCTCAATTTTTCCTGGAAGTCCTAGACAATGGGTCTTTCAGGTTGTGCAAGAGTAAATTCTTAGCTTTCATTAGAAACTCTGGTTCTGAATCACAGACATAGATTTATGTAAGTTAACTGTTAGATGGTCTATGAAAAATGACATCTTATTAAAACATGTGCAATATTAATGGAAGTCAGTTTCAAATCATGATAAAGATTGTTATTAAAGATAAACACTGTCTATTAACTTATTTGGGCCTCACATTCCTCTTTTATACAATAAGAGGGCTGGACGCTTCCACATCTAAAATTCTCCCCTCTCAGCACTTGGATCATAGAGAATCTAGATGCCGTTACTCAGTGAGTTCCCCCTCGAATGGAAAGATCAGTGTGTCTGGTGCCTCTTAGTCGTGGGGGATTAATAAAATGTAAACTCACAAGTTAGTGTCGCTGTAACCTTTCTTAAGTGTACACGGCTTACATGCTTTTAGAAAGTGAATTAGTTTGGGTGATTTTTATTCCATCACATACTGCTGTATTCAAGTTGGATGCATTTATTTATTTGCAAAATCAACCAAAACCACTACTGATTCAATCAGGTCCTCTTAGTTTTCCCCAGTTGTCAATGTGGTTTTCAATGAATGAACTCTTATAACCACTTGGTTAGTACTGAATGTGCCGGAATACGGACTCATTGCATAGGGGAGATGCTAAAAACAAAATGCCACCATTGGAATAGACTGTCCGCTTGGGACCGGGAAGTCCTCCGTGCCCTTCCCCAGCTTAGTCCCCGTGCAACATGTCCTGTGCACACCCGGAACCTTGTCAGGTCTTCAAGAGCACACGGTAGCTCCTACTGCCACTGCGGCCCTTTATCTTACCCCAGACAGCTCGTGTGCTGAAACGTCTCTCTCGTCTCCTGCCTTTCTGCTGGAAAGTGCTGGAGCCTCCGTCCCACACCTGGGCCAGAATCTCTCCTGTTCAGTGATGGTCACACAAGATTCTATTCCAGGCTCTAGCTTCCTCTGAGGCCTACCCAGGACCCCAGATGGGAATCTGAATTCGCTTCTCTTAGCAGCCTGAAGATCTTTAGTCATGACAAGGATACCTTACAACCAGGGAACCCCACGACCTGGTAAATGACTCTGTGTGCTACTCTCTTGAGGATACAAGAGTAATGTGCTGACTAGGCGTTTCCTTTAGCCCCTCCGAGGACAGCTCACCCTCTCTCCAACCACACTTTCTCACCCAGCTTCAAACCTACCTTCCCCAGCCCTCCACCCGCNCATTCCCCGTTCACTCTTTCCCTTCCTTCCCTCAGCCAAACCATAGACCCCATCACCTGCCTGCTCACCGACTCTGACCTGTGGAAAGCAATGGAAGGAGTCAGTCTTCAATTGCCCCCGGCCTCCCTTCAGGCCGATATTTGTTGTTCTAACTTCTCGGCAGTACATTCCTTAACATTGTCACTAATTTGCTTTTTCATATTTCCCCTGTGATACGCAGTAGGAATTCCAAGAAAGATCTTGAAAGAACATGGTTCTGTCTTAATAGCTCCTTCTCAACAGTCTCCCCCACTCGCCTTACGTACAGACTCAGCTCACATCTGGGAATGCAAGGCCGAAAAATGAGGAGCAGTTTTCCCTGTAGCTTCCCTTTGGTTAAGGCTTTGGTCTACCTGACCTGAGAGTAACTATAAAGAAGGGGGAAGGTAAGATGCACTAAGCAATTCCTTTGGAAGTTCTGAAAAATCTCCACATACCTGACACTTCTATCATCAAGTGCAGAAATACAAGAAGGTACATTCCAAAGCCCACCAAAAGGAAATCTGGGGGATTCCGGTCAGTTTGTACGATTTGCTTTATTGCCTTTGTTTCAGTGGATAATTGAGAGTTGGCTCTTTCTGGGTGAGTAATTACGTGTAATACAGATCAGATTTTTAATAACGTGAGGGAGGCTATGAAAATATTGGAATTTCAGTGTAGTGATTGTTTTAAGAAATTACTCCCCGGGTAACCTAGGTAAAAGGGCACCTGTCCTAGTCTGAGAGATCCTCACACAATATTCATACTCCTTCTCTCTCCCCGTCCCTCCGTCTCTGCCTGCCTCTCTCTCTCCCTTTCTCTCTGTCTCTCACACATACACACGACCTTGCATCTGGCTATGCTTTTCTTGGGCGCGCGTCCTCTGTTACCTCATTGTATCCTCACGACAGCGCTGGAAGGTCGAAAGGGTAGCTGCTACTGCGTCACTTGCTGATGATAATTTGAGAAAGAGAAGGTGGGTGACTTGCTGAGGTCACACCGCCCTCCCGTGGGGCCCGTCTCCTGCCTGCAGCCCGAGCGGTGCCTGGGCAGAGGGAGGCAGGACACTGAAAAGTCTCCAGGGGACATTCTCTTTCCCCTGCTACCCATGTGGTGCCCTGGGTCAGTGAGAGGTGTTCTTTTTTTTTTTTTTCCTCTTATCAGAATTGGCAACTGGCAAACGGGAACTGAGCGAGTGCCGAGTCCCAGGTTCTTTGTGCTGACAATCCGAGGTGCCCGGAGCCTGGTGGCTTTCTTCGTATCTGTTCCCTGCTATCCCTAGGTTTGATTTTCATGAGTCTGAGCTCCCTTGGAGGGTGCAATACTCTGTGTTTAGGTCTTTCATTAGTACCAGGCTGTCTCCACCTGGCTGGAAGCCGTGAAAGCCTCCCCGAAGTTAAGAGGTAGGTCACTCTCCACGCCCGCGCAGAAGCACCTAGAGCCGCCGGGGGAGCTGTGCAGCCTGCAGCCAAGCCCCCGGGGCCCTTCTGAGGCCTGTCCCCGGGCAAGCCCTATACAAGTCAGTGTGTCTGAGCGTTCCAGTGTGTGCATGCTGCCAGTGTAGACTCCCGAGCTAGGAGGTGTGCTACGTGCATGCGTGTTAGAGAGGCTCCGTGTATTGCTTTGGCCTCTGTTCATGGATAAGTGCATCGTGATTTCTTCTCAGGCTGTGCTGTGAGGACCGCCTTAACCCCTGCTCCCTTCCCTCCGAGAGCTGCCTTAAGTTCTCTGGAACTCTTCCTCTGTAAGGGACTGACTCACCTGGAGAGGATATCTTGCTGTGTTTCTCAAGGTTCTGTGAGGGTTTCGGTTGGGTGAGGCCCCCAACCACGAATTCCTTTCTCTCCTTCCTGCATGACTCTCCCTCCTGTGACTTGCCTTTCTTTGCTGTTATTTCCAAACAGGTGTTAGAACTCAGGCAGCACCAGTCTCAGAGCCGGTGAATGTGGGCTGAGAGAGTGGTCCTGAGTTTGGGGGGCTTTGTGTCATGAGGAAGCAAATGAACATATGAAAGAAATAGATAACGTAGCTTCTTGGTAATGCTTAAGTGGCGTGTTTTCTCCTGATCTTTTCTTAATACAAGTAAAGGGTACAACTGTAAAACCTTCCATGGACATGCTTTAAAAATTTTTTTTTAGGAACCCTGTACTATATATATGAGTTTGAATGAAAACCGAAGAGATCTGTAAGTTCTAACCCATTGTATTAACCCAAATTAAATCAACCTGGAGTTACATACAGTAGATTTCTCAGATCAGGAACTGAAAGATACTCTGTAAAATAGCTGCCAAAATGCATTTTATACATTTTTTAATTTTCTAATTTGGTCCAGCGAAAATGTTCATTAGCTTAACTTAGTGTCATTAGCTTCCGAAAATGACTGAAAATGACTAACGTTTCCTTAGTATTGTGATACAGCTTGAAATATTTGAAAGAAACATGTTTTTCGAGTGGAAACTAGTATGTATAAGTCAATGCTTGGTAGGTCAGTACATTTTCATGCATTTTTCAGTCAATAGTTTCAAATATCTTATTGTTATTACCATATGTTATAAAACTTTAGCCTACATTTCAGGCTCTGTAAATCACTTGAACCATTTAATATTTTCCAACAAATGGTGAATTTTTCCTTTAAATGTGGCTATGGATGTTGTAATTTATGATTCTGGTTATGTATTTTTTTTGTGAACTCCTGGAGTAATGTTCACTTTTTTTGTGTCCTTGGAAAATTTAAATTGCTCTAACAATGTTACACAGAAATGAGCTCATCATGACATTTAACATATTGTATTTGAATTGTTAATTTTAATTATTAATTTACTGTGAAATGGATATGCCATTTAACTACCATGAAACTGAACATTGCAGTTTTTCAAATATTTTTCCTTCTTGGATCTGGAAAAGGAATTCTATTTTGATCTACATCGAAAAACATGATACAGTTAATCTTTGAAAAGCTGTAGGTAAAATATGCATCCATTTGAAAGTAGCGGAAATACTAAGAAGTGAAAGACATTATCAACTAACTCTGGTTTTAAACTGAAACCGTCCCAGCATATCTCACGTGGAATTTTAAAAAATAAGTTAATAATTCATCTCATATCAACAGAAGCCTTTGAAACATGGGTTTTCACCATTTATCATCTAGTGCTAAGATGAAAACCAAAACAACATCAGATTGACACTTACGCTCTAAATTTGTAGTTGTCTAACGTTGTCCTTAGTAAATGTGCATCATTAATGCTGTATTCTCCTAGCTATTATAGAAAATTGTTCAAATAAAGATATGGGAATAAAGTATTTTTGTTAGTGTCTTATAAATAAGCTCGCAGCACATGGGACATGGGACACACGCCAACATGGAGCATGTTCTGGGCTGTAAAACACACCTTTAATATCTAAGAGGACAGAAATCATACAGTGTCTGCTCTCAGATGACAATAGAATTAAACTAGGTACTAAGAGGAGAAAAATGGCTGAAAAATCCCCAGATTTGGAGCTTAAACAACACGCTTTTTAAGATTTTTTTTTCCATTTATTTGAGAGAGAGCGCACGCGTGCATGCACACGAGTGGGGGGTAGGAGCAGAGGGAGAGGGAGAAGCAGACTCCCCACTTAGCAGGGAGCTGGACACGGGGCTCAGTCCCACGACCCCAAGACCATGACCTGAGCCAAAGGCAGACGCTTAACCGACTGAGCCACCCAGCTGCCCCTTAAACAACACACTTCTAACACATTGATTAAAGAAGACATCTCCAGAGAATTTTAAAAATATTTGAAGTAAATGAAAATGAAAATATAACTTATCAAAATTTGCTGGGTGCAGTGAAAGCAGTGCTTAGAGGGATATTTATAGCACCGAATGCATGCATTAGAAAAGAAGAAAGACCTGTAATCAATCATCTAAGCTTCCACCTTAAGAAACTTAAAAAGGAAGAGAATATTAAATGCAAAGTAAGTAGAAGAAAACGAGTAATAAAAATCAGCAGAAATCAAAGACATTGAGGACAGAAAATCAATAAGAGAAAATCGATGAAACCAAAAGCTGGTTCTTTAAAAAGATCAATACAATTGATAAACCTCTAGCCAGGTTAACTAGTGAAAAAAGAGGGATGACATACAGAATAGGGGTTGCTTGGGGCTGGGAGGAGTTGTGCTCGGGGAATGAGAGGATGGAGCAATAACCGAGAGGCACGGAATTTCTTTCTGAGATGATGACACTTTTAAAATTACCTGTGGTGTCCTCAGTTTGAGGGGAGGGGGGTGGGGGAATGCGCTAGCCCGGTGATGGGTAGTAAGGAGGGCACGTGTTGCATGGAGCACTGGGTGTTATACGCAAACAATGAATCATGGAACACTACATCAAAAACTAAAGATGAACTGTATGGTGACTAACGTAACATAATAAAAAATTATTATAAAAAAATAAACTGTGGTGATAGTTCAATCTGTGAATCTACTAAAAACCACTGAGTTGTATACTTAAAATGGGTGAAGTGTATGCTATAAGGATTATATCTCAATTAATCTTTCTTTTTTTAATAGATTTTTGACTTCTGGTATGACAGACTGAGAAGCTTAACAAATTCTCTCCTCGAAAAAGCAAGGATGACACTGGATGAAAGTATCAAAAACAACATTAGGGCTCCATAGATTGACCAACATCATACAACAGATTAGTAGTGTTTATTCATGACAAGCCACCGACCTCTGAGGAAGAACAGCGTTTGACAACCCTGCTTGGGGCTGCTCCCGTCATCCTCCCTCACCCAGCTCAGGTAGGCTGGTAGTTCTCCCAGAGTCAGGCAAGCTATGAAAACCAGCAGCTTTGTCTTTGGAGGGGCTCACTTGATTGGGAACAGAGTGCGGTAAAAGCCCTCGCCCAGCAGTAACAGCAGTAATCTCAGAACGGTGAGAGAGTACGTCTCTGTCGTTTCAAGCCACCCAGTCTGTGGTGCTTTGTTACAGTGGCTGTAGGAAAGTAATACAGTATGAATCTCAAGGATCTGTGATGAATTAAGATGCGTATTTTCATCCCCAGAGGAACCACTAAAAAGGTAACTCAGAGGGAGAGGGAGAAACAGACTTCCCGCTAAGCAGGAAGCCCTCTGCAGGGGCTCCAGCCCAGAACCCTGGGATCGTGACCTGAGCCTAAGGCAGACGCTTCACCAACTGAAGCACCCAGGCACCCCCTCTCCTACCCACTTTATGTCTTTTCTTTATGTTATTATTTTGGACAAGAGGTACGTAACATTGAATTCATCATAATCCTCTATTTGTGGCACCTGTCGCTGTTGGTCTGTGCCAGGCCCTTCAAAATTGTTTTGGTTCCTCCTTTTTCTTTATTATCAATTTCATTTCCTTCAACCTCATAGATATTCACTCTTGCATAATTAATGATAACTTTGTAATTTATCACCCACACTTATTTTTACATACACTTATATCCATGAACAATATATAATATTGCAGGTTTTTTTTACTAGTTTTAAAGTTTATATATAAAGACTTTTGCTATACATCCTTTCAACATTGCTTTTCATATCTCTGCAAGTCGATATAAGTAGGTCACATCCATTCCCGCTGGCAGCTACAGAGTCTATACCATATGTATACACTATTTATTCATCTCCTACTGATGGATATTGATGGATATCTCCTTTGATATATAACTCTGTTATGAAGAAGATTTATTTAACTGTTTTGTTTGTGGCTATTTGATAATTTATCTCCCTAAACCTATTTTCAATAAATATTCTCAAATTGCTGTCTAGAATGGCATATCACATAGTTCCCACCAGTTGTGTGAGCAAAAGTTATTTTCTCACATCTTAGGCAGCATTTGACATTGTTCAACCCAAATATTTTCACCAATCTGATGAGTATATAGTGATATCTCCTTGTTCTCATTTGTATTTCTCTGGTTACTAATAAGGGTGATGTCTCCTTATGTGTTAACAAGCCATTTGAGTGTTCCCATGTGCCTTAATTTCCTTGGTCAATTTAAAAAATTGGACTTACTGTCTTTTTAAAAACTAATTTATAGTAGTTTCATACATATCTTAGATTAATACAGATATTAATCATTTCTTGGTTGTTTAAGTTGCAAATGTATTTCCCAGGCTGTTGCCTTTCTTTAAGAATGGTGTCTTTCACTGAAGCAAAATCTTTCCTTTTGATGACCTGAAATTCATCATTGTTTCTTCCGATGATTTTGCTACCTTGTATCTTAAGATATTTTTCCTAACCCAACATTGAAAAGCTGTTACCCTTCATTTTTTTCCTTAAGAATATTATGGTTTGGGATGCCTGGGTGGCTCAGTTGGTTAAGTGTCTCCTTCAGCTCAGGTCCTGATCCCATGGGTCCTAGGATCCAGTCCCCCTGCGCTCCTTGCTCAGCAGGGAGTCTGCTTCTCCCTATGCCTGCAGCTCTCCCTGCTTGTGCTCTCTCTCTCTCTGACAAATAAGTAAATAAAATCTCTCAAAAAAAAAAAAAAGAGGGTTTTAGGGGCACCAGCGTGGCTCAATAGGTTAAGCATCTGCCTTTGGCTCAGGTCATGATCTCAGGGTCCTGGGATCGAGACAGGCTCCCTGCTCAGCAAGGAGTCTGCTTCTCCCTCTCCCTTTGCCTCTGCTCTTCCCCCAGCTTGTGACTCTCTGTCTCTCAAATAAATAAGTAACATCTTTTTTTAAAAAAGAATGTTATGGTTTTACCTTTAAGTTTTGATCGTAAATCTATCTGGATTTTTTATTTTTAGATACAGCATTTGGCATGGATTTGCTTCCCCCACCACACACACAATGGGCGCATCTATTAAATAATCTTTTCTTTCCCATTCTGATCCTTAAGGCCCCATATAATATGGGGCCCTGCTCGTGGACTCCCTTCTGTCCCACTATTCATTTATCCATTCTCGTGCCCGTATCACACTGTTTTAATGATGATGGATTTGTGATATCCTTTAATATGTGGTAGGGCAAATCTCACCTCTTTGGTCTTTGTTTTGAAGATTTTCTTGGAGGGGCGCCTGGGTGGCACAGCGGTTGGGCGTCTGCCTTCGGCTCAGGGCGTGATCCTGGCGTTATGGGATCGAGCCCCACGTCAGGCTCCTCAGCTATGAGCCTGCTTCTTCCTCTCCCACTCCTCCTGCTTGTGTTCCCTCTCTCGCTGGCTGTCTCTATCTCTGTCGAATAAATAAATAAAAAATCTTTAAAAAAAAATAAATTGAAGATTTTCTTGGTTGCACATAAATTTTATTCCATACAAAATATAGAATCATTGTACAATTTTCCAAAAGTTCTGCTAGGATTTTTATTCCAATTATATTAGGCTTATACATTATATTATTAATCCGGGTAGAATTGACACCTGTACGATATTAAATATTCCTATCCATGAAAATGGCATTTTCCCCCATTTATTCAGGCCTTCTTTTATGTCCTTGTAGAGAAAATTTTAACATTTTCTCCACAAAGGCCAAGCGCATTTTTGTTAGTATAGTCTCTGGACACTTTATATGTTCATTGATGTTGTAAATGTCTTATTTTCCATCTTACTTTCTATCGTATTTTCTGAATGATTATTGCTCACATAAAGGAAAATAACTCATTTTTATATTTGATTTTGAATATGGTCATCTGGCTGCACCCTCTTACAAGTTCTAATAATTTGATGATTCTCTTGGACTTTCTATGGCAATGGTCATATCCTCTGCTCTTTCCAGTAAACACGCTTGCAAACTACGGAAGCCAAAACTTGGCCGGGAGCGTCTCAAACACACCTGTTTCCTGCCTCTGAGAGCCCGGGAATCCCACCTGCGCCGGCGGCTCAGCATCCCCGCCAGGTGGACCCACTTGACCGTCGGGAGCCGGCCGGGAGGCGGCTCGCGCCCTGCCCTCAGCCCGCCCCAGCCAATCGCGGCGCGGACCCGCCGGGCTGGCGGGCAAGGACCAATCCGCGGCTTCTCTGCTCCCGAGGCCGCTACCGAGGGTGGGGCGGGAAAGAGTAGTCGGACGCTGGAAAACTTCCCCGCAAGATGGCCCAGCGCTGATTTACGCGCGGGCTGCGCTGACGGTCACTCGTCCGGGCCTTGGAGCCTCACGCCCAGCCCCCGAGCCTCGCACCTTCACGGCCCTCGAGCTGCCCCGGCTTGTCTCGCCCATGGCGGTGGCCGCGCTGTACACGCAGGTACTTGAAGGCGGGCGCGCGGGAGGGAAGACGGCATAGCGCTAATGCTGACTGTACCTGGTGCCCAGGCCACACCTGTGCACCTGGCGCGTTCGCCGCAGGGAAGGGCCGCGGAGGGCCTGGGGACCTGCGGCACCAGAGAGTCGCTCTCCGAGGGCTCTGGTCCCCGGCGGCGGGGAGAGCGCCCCGCGGGAGCCTTGGGTTCCCTCGGGATGGGAGGACCGAGTGTGAGGCTGCCTTCCCGGACCCGGGCTTCCCGGGGATCGCGCGTCTGTCTCCCGCGCCTCTCGGCCCCCGCCTCTCGAGCCACAGGTGGAATCAGAGTTGCCCACAGGGACACGGAAATCTCAGACACGGGCGAATAATAGGATCCATAATCTTCCTGACCCTCCTCGGAGCCCCTTGAACAAGAAGCTTAGGACCGCAGTATTCAGGATGCTTTCTAGAATTCCCGGGTCTTCAGAAATGCCTGCACGTGCATTTAAGTTCATCTGATGTACGAAGTTGCAGCTGCCTGGGCGTGTAAGGCAAGCTTCACCTGTAGAATTTGAGGGCTCCTGTGAATCCGGGGGTCACAGGCTCTTCACTTAACACTTACACGTTGCTTTACAATTTATAAAGCACCTTTCCCATACACCCTGATTCTGGGAGTCACTCTAGAACATTCCTTAGAAACCATCTCTTTCCCAGTGCCGAGGGCTCCACCCCTTATGTAGAAAGATAGCATTCTGGCACCCAGAACCGCCTGACATGAGCTTGGCTATTTATTTGGATAAAAAATAATTTGAAATTGTTGGCCCTTTTGAAAAAAAATCCATTTGAATAGCCATAATGTCAGACCCTCTCACACCCCAGTGGAGTAAAATCTGTGGTTGCTAATATTCAGTTGGCTATCCGTTTCCCCCTGACACATGCCCTCAGTTTGTATTTGAAAAGACACTTTGCTGTAGATATAAATGATAGTTGTAAATAATTGTCTCGATGGTTTAAGCAAACTTTTTTCTTCTACTTTGCTGAATTAGTAATGCAAGTACAGATCATCCAAATATTACTGTGCCCTCTAACACGTTTCCATTAACTAGAGTTCTAAATGGGCACTGTTTGAACCTCCACTCTTCCAGAATAGTTTACCGGTGAGCACGTGAGCCATCAGATATCCAGCAGGGTTTCTGAGGTCTTCAACTTACTGGAGGTAAAAGAAAATTTTGGCAGAAAGCAATGCTTGGAAGATACTTTGGAGAATAGAAAATTGTTGATGATTAACCTATTTTAGGTAACTTTTTTTTCAGAAGCAAAAATACACAAGTGTAAGCTTTTGTATCATCAAGTGCCTTGCACCACAAATATTTTTAAATACCAACTAAGTAGCAGGCATAATGTAGGGAAACTGATATGGAAGAGTTTCTAGAGAAGAGCTTGGGTGGACAGAGAATCTGAGAATCCCAGAGCCAAAAGGAGCCTTGATGGCCATCCATACCCACTTTGTGTCCAAGTAGGAATCTTTGTCCCAAGGCTGCCTCTGCCTTTCCTGGTGGTTAGTCAGTCCCCACGTGGTCAATTCCAGAGGGGGGAAGCTCCCCAGTTTGTATAGCTGCCTGTTTAGGTTTTAGAGAGCCTGCTTTGTTACTGAGTTTTCTGAAACTGAAACAAAATCTAAGCCCTGTCCCTTACATGCCCACCACTTCCCCCAACACTCCCCAAGTCCACAGATCTAGCCATTTGTCCCTCAAGGCCAGCACACAGGATTGGCCTAAGTCGAAGTTCATGTCTGGGGGACTCTTGGCCACATTTATGCCCCAGGAGTGTTGCTTCTCTGCACAGTCTTAGCCATACAACGTTTTAAAACATTCTGAAATCCCTTTCTGCACCCAGGGGCAATTCGTGATGCAGCAGGGCGATGGGTGGGCTGTCCGTGGGCCCACAATCTGCAGGCTACACTGATGTTACCTGCCTGCCCCCTGTCGAATCTCCCTTCCTGCATATGCCTTGAAGACAGGTATATTATCTCCCATAAAACATTTATTTAGCACTTTCTGTATTTAAAACATTGTGCTTGGAGGAGATTAGAAAGATTTTTTTGAGTGATAGGCTTGCCTCTCAAAGAGTTTTCTGATGAGTGAGAAATGAGAAATGTCAAAAAATTCAGTCTGCTGAAGCCCTAAAGGGAGGATAGAGCTGAGAAGGGAGGGTCTCGGCGACTGGAGAGTTAGGTCGGAGCTTCATATTCTGGTGCAGATTTTGAGCGTGGGAAGACAGGATCAGGATTGGGGGCTGTGTTTTAGGAAGCGGGGTATGTCAGCTGTGCCCATGGGACTCAGGTGGCTGAATTCTCAGGTCATCCTAAGTGTCGGGGAGAGAATGAGGGCTGCAGTATTGGGCAGGGTGAATGCAGGCAGAGTCCAGAGAGCCTGTGGTGGTAGGTGACAGTAGGCCTGGACTGGGGAGATGAAGGGGCCTCGGATTACATGGAGTTCTGGGTCTGGATGATTGAGAGCAGGGGTGCCATTGACACACTGAGGCACACCAGGGGGAGGTGATCTTAAGAAGTTAGGAGGCAAACTTTGTCCCTGCAGGGGATGAGGCACTGAAGGGCTTTCCCAGGGCCAGTGCCCTGGGTGGTTAGAGGTTGGTGGGGAGGTTTCGCCAGAGTCTTCTGCCTCAAGGGAGAAGATGAAGCCCGGGCATTGAGAGCCTCACCAAGGGAGAGAAGAGAGCCAAGACCGTTCACGGGGGAACGAAACTATTCAGAGGGCCCTTGAGATGGAGCCATGACAAGGAGAAGGAGGCAGGAGAGCTGGCATGGGAGCCACAGGGAGAGAGGTTCTGAGAAAGAGGAGACTCCTGGGAGGAAGTGTGGTGAGAGTAGCAGTTGCTACCGGAAGAAGTGTAAAATGACCCTTCTCTTTCAAAAGCTACTTGGCAACATGCCTTAGAAATGTTGAGAGCATTTGACCCAGCAGCTCGACTATTTGAAATCTGTTTGAGAGAAACCGGTTTGGCCATTCACTGTTGGAACCTCTCTGGAAGCCCCTGGCACTCTCAGACTCGCTGACCAGCCACAGGATCCCACCTCTGCATCCCCCCCTGCCTGCCTGCTCCTACCTCAGCGCCCGCTCTGCAAACTTCTGGCCAGCCCTTGATGCATTCCTGCCCATTCCACCCTCTGTGCCTTGGTTGGCTTGAAATAACTGCTTTGCTCAGCAGCGCCTCACCTTCCAAGTTCAATTTGAGCAGTGCCTCCTCTTTTTTTTTTTTTTTTTTTTTTCAGTTTCAGAGGTAGAATTATTTAGTGATTCATCAGTTGCATACAACACCCAGTGCTCATTACTTCAGGTGCCCTCCTTAATGCCCATCACCCAGTTACCCCATCCCCCACTCCCCTCCAGCAACCCTCAGTTTGTTTCCTTTTTTTTATTATGTTCAATTAGTTTTTGATGTAGTGTTCATCAGTTCATTAGTTGTGTATAACACCAAGTGCCCATCCCCACATGTGCCCTCTTTAATACCCATCATCCGGTTACCCCATCCCCCACCCCCTCCCTTCTGTAACCCTTGGTTTGTTTCCTGGAGTCCAGAGTCCCTCATGGCTTGTCCCCTCTGATTTCTTCCCATTCAGTTTTCCCTCCCTTCCCCTGTGGTCCTCCATGCTATCCCCTATGTTCCACCTATGAGTGAAACCATATAATTGTCTTTCTCTGCTTGACTTACTTCACTTAGCATAATCCCCTCCAGTTCCATCCCTCAGATTGTTTCTTATAGTTACGAGTCTCTTAGGGTTTGTCACCCTCTCTGATTTTGTCTTATTTTATTCTTCCTTCCCTTCCCCTATGATTCTCTGTCTTGTTTCTTAACTTCCACCTATGAGTGAAATCATACAATAATTGTCTTTTTCTGATTGACTTATTTTGCTTAGCATAATACCCTCTAGCTGCATCCACGTCTTGCAAATGGTAAGATTTCAAAAGGAAATAAAAGGCATCCAAATTGGCAAAGAAGTCAGACTCTCACTCTGCAGATGACATGATACTCTATGTGGAAAACCCAAAAGACTCCACCCCAAAAATTGCTAGAACTCATACAGGAGCTCAGCAAAGTGGCAGGATATAAAATCAATGCACAGAAATCAGTTGCATTTCTATACACCAACGAGACAGAAGAAAGAAATTAAGGAGTCGATCCCATTTACAATTGCACCCAAACTTTAAGACACCGAGGAGGAGTGCCTCTTCTGAAAAATCTTTACAACCAGCTCCACTATCTGAGCACCTCTCAGTTGACTTGTAAGCACTTGTCAACTCTCTGTCTCCCCCATTGACCAAGAGTTTCTAGAGAACAGGGAACAGTGGGGACTCAATAAACATTTGCTGTGTGCATGCATGCATGAAGGAGTTTTTCTGCTTTCAGAAAGAGCTGTAGGCGTAAGGAAGATGATGATGGTTACTTTTGTCTCGCAGTCATGGAGCATTTGTGCCAGATGCCACCCTCGGAACTTTATATGCCTTCTTTCATTTCATCTGAATCAACAATGTTATGTGTAGATGTTGTTAGACCAATTTTACAAATGGCTCAGATTGAGTAAATTGCCTAAAGTTACCTAGAAGTGGAGGAAGAGGGGAGCCAGGGTGGCTCAGTTGGTTAATCGTCTGCCTTCGGCTCAGGTCATGATCCCAGGGTCCTGGGATCGAGCCCTGCATTGGGCTCCCTGCTCAGCGGGGAGCCTGCTTCTCTGTCCCTCTGCTGCTCCCTCTGCTTGTGCTTGCTCTCTTTCTCTCTGTCAAATAAATAAATAAAATCTTAATTTTAATAAATTAAAAATGCAAGGTTGACTTTAAAAAAGAAGTGGAGGAGGAGGCAGGATTAAAAACCTATGTTCCTAATACCTCCCACTACCAGAACCGTGGTTCAGCCACCTTTACCGTCTTCCTCTTCTCCCCATTCACACAGAGGACTTGTGGGAAGACCTCCGCTTCATAGCTGTGCATGTGATAGGCATGTGTGGTGTTTTTTTTTTCATCTGAGATATTGGTGAAAGCGGCACGTGGGTGGCAAGGCAGAGAGCTCTATGGCATGCCTCTAGAGATGTTTCTTAAATTGTTCTGGCTTATTAATCGGGACTCAGGTGACAGCTGGTTTTAGCCACAGATTCACAAATGATACCATCCTTCAGTCATCTATTTCTCTTGCTTGTGTATGAGGAACTCACAGAACATCTTCAGGAAAGTTGTGCTGGAACTCAGATGTGCAAGGTCAGGAGAAGCAGTTCAATGTCTCTAAAATAAGGTCAAAGTTCAGTTTAATGACTTCATTTGGCTATTTTTTTTTAAATAATTCTTTTTTTTTAAAGATTTTATTTATTTATTTGACAGAGATAGAGACAGTCAGCAAGAGAGGGAACACAAGCAGGGGGAGTGGGAGAGGAAGAAGCAGGCTCCCAGCAGAGGAGCCTGATGTGGGGCTCGATCCCATAACGCCAGGATCACGCCCTGAGCCGAAGGCAGACGCTTAACCGCTGTGCCACCCAGGCGCCCCTTCATTTGGCTATTTTAAGAAGCTTTTAGACTTCTTATGTATCATTAACAACTCTGGAAAAGTAGATTTATCCATTGTATTATATATGGGTACTTCAAAAGAGTAAAAATATATATATATAAAGACTAAAATACCAAGCTTAGTGTTTGTTTGTTTTTTAAGATTTTATTTACTTATTTGACAGAGAGAGAGAGAGAGAGCACAAGCAGGGGGAGCAGCAGCCAAAGGGAGAGGGAGAAGCAGGCTCCCTCTGAGCAGGGAGCCTCATGCGGGGCTCTATCCCAGGACCCTGGGATCATGACCTGAGCCGAAGGTGGACTTAACCGACTGAGCCACCCAGGCGCCCCCAAAGCTTAGTCTTTAATTGGTGCAACTAAACTACTCGGAATTTGAATTTTTGTTCTATAGATGTTTATGGTGTGCTAGCTATGGGGAAGTCATTGTGTGGGGTTCAAGGGTACAAAGACAAGACTTTTGAAGCTCAAGTGCCAGTGGGGGAGATGGGAAGGTACCCAGAAACCTGGGGAAGGGGCAGAGAGAGCTGTAAAGAGGAAGCGTTCAATCCTGTTAGGAATAGGGGGTGACAGGGAAAGTGCCACCAAGGAGAGGAGTTGTGAGCTGAATCTTGACTGCTCAAAGCGATTGCTCACTGGCAGCAAGACAAGGGGTGGCACTGGGGGTAGAAGGAAGAGAGCCAAGGAAGGGCTTGGAATGATCTAGAAACTGCTAGTGGATTGGGTGGCAGCTGGCAGAGGGTGGACTGAAGAGGGAGGGAAGCCTGAGTAGGAAGACTGTCCAGGACAGTGGCTCCCAGACTGACTGTTCATCAGAATTGATTAGGGCAGGGGAGACTTGTAAAGCTTTTCATCTTGCTGGGCCTCACCCATGGAAATTCTGATTGAGATGTGGGTGAGGGAAGCTGTATATCCACAGAAACCTGGTGCTCTGCCTGGTTGAGGAAGCCCTCAGCAGACCGTGGCATCTGTCAGGAGAAGATTGGTGGGGGTGGGGGCAGGGGAGCTAATAGATGGCCATGGCAGTGGGGATGGATGGGACAGACAGGTGAGACTTGAGATGTAGGCTTTCCAGCACCTGAGGACCATTTGGTTGTTGGAGGTGGAGGGAGGGAAGGGGGCCCAGCATAGTCCCAAGTTTCTGACTTGATCATCAAGTCATCCTCTTCTGAGGAAGAGAAGTGGGTTTAGGGGGTACATAATGGTCATTAGAGCTTGGAATTTGTGAGTGTCCAAGGTCATTTAGGACCCGGTGTCTGGGACACTACGGGAAATGTGGTCTAGACCTGCTGAGAGATCTGGGCTGGAGGTCTCAGGCACACAGGTGCCAAGGCAGTTGCAGAAGCTGTTGGAAGGGAGGACACTCTAGAGAAAGCCTGTCAGGAGGAGGGGCTGGGAAGGACACCAGGAGACAGAGGGGGTACTGCGGAGACTGGGAAGGGCCTGGAGGGACAAGGGAGGGGAGGAGAGGGAGCATAGCTCTGGCCTGGTTGACCGAGAACGTGGAGACTCTGTTCCGGTCCAGAGAGCAGCTAGGAAGCTTGTGGCGTTCCCTATTCCATGCCAAGTCTTCAAGCCCTTTCTGTGCCCGGCAGCCGCAGATGCCTTCAAACAGGCAGGCAACAAGAGAAGATGCCCTCTCCTCTGCTGAGCACGTGGGGTGGGGGATTCAGCATGTTCCCAAGGACGTGTCACTTCCTAAGGGTTGTGCTCCTGAAGCCTGTGCCTCATTGTCAAGCCTCCCTTGGCTTGGAAATTGGGGTACACAGGGTTGCCTTCCATGGGAGAGTACTCGCGGGCCAGGCATGGGAGGCAGGCATCTCTGCTCCCCTGGCCCCACGGCAGGCCCGTGTCTGGCGGGCTTGGCAGGCAGGCTGAGTCTGGAGGCTCCTGCCCCGCAGGAAGGAGTCACACCAGGGAGGTCACATGAAAGCTAGTCACATTGTTTGCAGGGACTGCTGTTTGTTTGTCTAAATGCTGCAAAGTGAGCTCTTCCTCCCAGTTGAAGCGTTGCTTTGTGGGTCGAAGAATGTGAGGAAGGAGGGAGGGACCCAATGGGTGTAACTGACGTGGAACTGGGTAAACTTTGCCATGTTTACTTACCAGGCTGGGTTTCAGCCGTGGGGCCCTCAGTGATCGGCAGCATTGCTTGGCAGGGGCACCAGGCCGGGTAGGTGTGGGCGGCCTGGGAAGTCAGGGGCCAGCGAGGCCGTTGGTGTTTCCTCCGCAAGAGAGGCAGCCTTTGGTTCCCTGTGTCCTAATACTGCGTTCCATTCAGTGCTGCTCTGGGCTGGAACAAGCCGATGGAACAGATCAGCCTGCGCTCTCGAGTAGATGGCTGCAGCTGAGACGTCAAGATTCTTTTCTTTTCTTTTTAAAAATTTATTTATTTGAGAGAGACAGAGCATGACTGGTGAGAGGGGCAGAGGGAGAGGGAGAAGCAGACTCCCCACGGAGCAGGGAGCCCAAGATGGGGCTCCATCCCAGGACCTTGAGGTCATGAGCTGAGCCGAAGGCAGACGCTTAACTGACTGAGCCACCCAGGCACCCCTGAGAGTTCAAGATTCTTTTCAAAGCCGGACTCATTTAATGACCAAGTAGTCCAAAGTAGGACTTGCAGGCGCTGGCTCCATGGAGGATATGTTGTGACTTTGTGTGGTGTTTGGTGAGCTACTGACCTCCCTGGGCTTACGTTTTGGGGTCAGTAAAACTGAAGGCTTGGATTGGCTCAGTGACTTTAACATTACTTCTCAGAACTCCCAGCTGCCGTGGGAGGACCCCAGGGACGTCAGCTGTGGCCCCCAGCTCGGAGCCTTCTCAGAACGCCTCCACTCTTACCTGCCTCACATAGGAGGCTGCCCCCATTTCATTTGAGGTAAGCCTTCTGTGGCTTTAAAAAGAACATTGACAAACTACTTGGAGTAGACGATCTCCCAGGACCCTTTCAGTTCTAAAATTCTCTAGTGGCTGGGGTGCCTGGGTGGCTCAGTTGGTTGAGTGGCCGACTCTTGATCTCAGCTCAGGTCTTGATCTCAGAGTTGTGAGTTCAAGCCTCATGTTGGGCTCTAGGCTGGGCTTGGAGCCTACTTAAAAAATAATAAAATGAAATAAATGAGATAAAATTCTATAGTGTCCAACTCTTGATACATTGGGATATTCCGTTAATGATTTCAGCTTTATGAGGTTAGCAATATTTTTGATAGCAGACCTGAAGTAGGAAACAGTAGCCCATGGCAACAAGTATGTGTGGAGGGAGGGTGGGTGTGCCTGTGTGTTATGGGGCTTCTGTCCAGCTGTTTGCATGGACATGTGTACCTAAGTGTGTATCATTGCCTTCCAGGTCATTCTTCCATTTTCTCTGTCTCTGTGTCTGAAATCTTAGCCATCCCATGACTCATTTCAGCAAGCTCCTGTGCTCCCAGCTGCCTGTCAAGAGCTAAAGCAACCCAAATAAATTAGGGAATGGTGATTGATACCCTGCCAGTGAGATATATATATTTCTTTGCTTAAATAAGTCAATTTATATTGATAAATATAGATAGATAAATAGATGTGCTCCTTAATCAACTTTGTCCCAGTTTAGTACTGGCACTCTGAAATTTATTTTATACTTTTCTTTATTTCCTCCAACATCATATGAAAATTTTAAGCATACAATAAAGTTGAAAGGACTTTAGAGCGAGAACATTTGTCCTACCATCTAGATTCTACCGTGAACATTTCACCATATTTGTTGTATTATATGTCTGTCCATCGTTGTATCCTTCTATCCAGCCCTCAGACCATCTTATTTTTTGAAGCGTTTTAGAGTAAACTACATACATCAGTACATGTGCTCCTAAATATATTAGTGTGTCTGTTGTTAAGAGTTTCCTATTTGTTGAGTTCTTTGTATAAAATTTTCAGACAGTGAAACACCGGTCTTAACTCTGTGTTCTGTGAGGTTTGAAAAGTGCTTACCACTGTGCAACCCAAACCCGTCAAGGTACAGAATGTTGCCATCAGCCCCAGAACGTTCCCTTGAGAGCCTTCCCACTCACTGCCCAGCGACAACTACCGTTCTGATCCCACCGCACCCCCACCTTCGTTTTACCTGTCCTAGCACTTTAGAGGGAATCAGAACGTACTCGTTTGTGGAACGCTTCTTTGGCTCCAGCCTCATGTTTTGGAGATCCCTTCACCTTCTGGCTGGTGTCTGTAGTTGATCCTTTTTATCGGTGAGTAGTATTCCATTGCATGAATATACCACAGTTGTGGGTTTTTTTTGTCTTTTAATTCATTCTCATATTAATGGACATCTAGTCTGTTTCTCATTTTTGGCCGTTATGAATAAAGCTATATGAAGATTCATGTACAAGTCTTTTTGTGGATGTATATTTTGATATTTGCCTCTAAAGATTATTCTGATTATAAAAGTAATGTATGCAATTGTAGAAAGTATATAGAACTGTAATAAGGAAAATTAAAATGTCGTAATTTTATTGCTCGGAATCTTTGTCACTGAAGACCCCTGAAGGTACGATCTTTCAACACAAAGGAGTATTTCCTCAGGGTCGGAGGGCACTGGTAGACCAGTGGCCCGATGAGCAGAGAGATGCAAATATGCACTTTTGCACATGCGGCTCCGGGTTCGAGGCTGGCTGGGTTAGCAGGAAGGCCATGGTGACCGAGAGCAAATGCCTTTCCTTCTTGGCAGCCCAGCATGTACACATAATAGATGCTTAGCGAGTGTCTGTGGAATGAATGAATGGATGAACGGATGGACAAACAGATGAAGAGCGCTGCAGGACAGTATGAGACGTGGGGTCGGGGAGGAGAAGCAAGGGTAGTCCGTGCATGCTGCAGGCAGGAGGAGAGGAATGAATCGGCCCTGTGACAGACATGACAGCCACCTTGTCTCTATCTTGAGCAGCGTTGAGGTGCCACTGGTGAGTTCTGGAGAGTGACACCGCCCCCTCCCAGTGTGTGAGCGTATTAGACACACGGGTCAGTCTCCAGGGCTGCCTCCCCAGGAGACTGCGCCCTGGGCGCTTCAACAACAGGTGCTTACGTTCTCACAGTTACGGAGGCTGAGAAGTGCAGGGGTGTAGACAGCTGCTCTCTTGCTGTGTATTCACATGGCCTTTTGTGGTGCATGCAAGTGGAGAGAGAGTTTACCTGTGAGCTCTCTGGCGTCTCTTCCTGCAAGGACACTAATCTCATCAGATCAGGGCCTTAGGACCTCGTTTAACCGTGGTAACCTCTTAAAGACCCTATCACCAAATTCAGTCACATTGGAGATTAGGGCTCTAACATATGAATTTGGGGGCTGGGGATAGAAGCACATTCAGTACATAGCAGTGTGGTTCTGCCTAAGGACTTGCGTACCAGCCCTGAGTCAGGTGTTGCGTTCACCTGTTGGGAATTGAGCTCAGTGGCTGCATCTGGCCTTCCACATTTCCCGCAGTGGGAAACCTTGGCTACCGACCAGTGCAGTAAGACTGAAATAACACTGCTGTAGCAATAGTTCCGTAACATCTGGCAGAGTGCTTTCAACTACAAATTCTAATTTCACCTCCCAGGAAACCTGTGAAGTAGGTATTATACCTACTTTGTAGATGAGAAAAACAAGGCACAAGAAGTTAAGTGTCTGGCCCAGAGCCCCAGAACCAATCCGTGGTGAACCAAATCCCTCTGCTCCAACTCTTGTTAAGAGCTCTCAGATTTCCCATGAAGGGACTCAAGACGTCCTCTCCATCCCCAGGCTTTCAGTTTTCAGGGTGTATTCCGGAAGCTTTGGGAATTCCATTGCCCATAAAATGAAGCAGCTGGGTCTGGTGCATCACAGACACACTGAAGGTTACTTCACAAGCCAAAGTTCGGTAAAAGTGTTCCCGATGAGGGAACTGACTGAGCAGACAGAAAGCTCCCTGAGTCTCATGATCTCATGATCTGTGTTTTTGCTTTCAAAGTGCTGAAATTAAGGCTGCTTTATTGTGTTGGTCAGTACAACAGGGTATGGATTCCCGATCCTGAAGAAGTTTGGAAGTCTGCTGAAATAGCCAAAGACTACAGAGTTGGTGACAAAGTCCTGCGACTCTTGCTGGAGGATGGAACGGTGAGGGTCCTTGCTGGCCGTGGCTGCCACAACATGTAAACGGGTAACTGGGCCGTGTGTGGAGGGTGACATATGGCCCCGTGGGCGTGGCCAGCTGGTGCTGTAGATCCTGTCTGTGCCGCACGCCTGACACTGCCCTAATGAAAGCACCAAGCGCCCTGTGTCACCAGGGCCTCTCTCTGGAAAGAGACACAGGAAGCAGGTCTGTGCCCTGTGCTGCATCCCCAAGGACCTAGCATGGCGGGGAGAATGCTGAAAATCGATCCGCCATTTTGGTTTCATGGGTCTCAGCAGAGAGACTGGGCAAAGATGAGAAACTTGGAGGGAGGTGGTTTGAGCCCAACGCATAAATTGGTAGAAAGAAATCTCAAGATGGGAAGAGGCAGAGAAATAGAGGAGGGAGATAGAAAATAGGAAGGGAGAGGGAGCAGTGGGAAGGAGAGAAAGTCCGTCCATGGGTGGTAGAAACAGGCAAGAATTGGGACCTCCAGGGGGGTGTGTGGCAGGGTGATTAGGAAAGTGATGGGAGGTAGGACAGGAATGGAATGCCCAGCTTTGTGTGACATTGTGAGGAGCCTGTCCGTGCTGGTGTGGCTGGATCATGTCAGTGGTGGTTTCTGTGCTCCCCAGGGTGCCTGTGAGCAGGTCCTCCCAAAGGCCAGATATGTCTTTTGAGTACCAGCTCCAGCAGAGTTTACCATTACTTAAGCATCTACCATGAGTTGTCCTTTGCTCCATAGCCGTAATGACACCCACTGGATCCATAGCATCAAGTTTCTGGATGCAGAGCTGGACAAAGGGTTCGTGTTCCATCTGGATGTTAGATTTGGTCCAGGGAATATCCTATGAATATTAAAATGCTGGAATTTTTGAGTCATGCACATGGTCTCTGTAGAAACAGGACACAATATTTACAATCAGACTGCCCTGGATTTGGGAGTCATTTCCTGAGATCCTGGGAATGGAGATGAGCATATGAGCATAGCGGTTTAGGGCACTTCTTCAAGAATCATTCTATCTGGATTCAAAGCCTGCCATGGCCACTCGCTAAGTCTACAGCCGTGAGCCCCTGGGTTTCTTCACATGCACATTGGAGTTCAGAACAGCACGGCAGTGACAGGCTGCTGAAGATCAAATGAGATGATCCGTGTGTGTGCGTATGTGTGTTTGCATGCGTGTGGGTGTGTGCGTGTGCGGGCCGACTCAAGAGAGGCCCGTAGGAAGGACGCCACGCTCACCCTTTCCCACCAGTGGCTCCTTGCAGCCTGGTTGAGCGCCTCCCACGCACCGCCCAGGTTCTCATTAGGGAGCAGGTGGCTCTGGGAAGCAAAATCTCACGACTGCAGGGGCAGTAGCCACTTGCTGCTGTAGTCGTATCAGCAGGGCTTCAGGTAGCACATTCCTGGCTCTGCACCCGAGCCCAGGAGAGGCAGGTAAGAGAGCAGGCAGCCAGACTGCTCCTTAGCTTAACCCTTCTTCTCTCTCATGGGGGACAAAGCCTGTTCTGTGCCTCCAGCTGTTCATCTAATATTCTTTACATTTTCTGCCCTTCCTCCAAAGACTCTCCTGTTTCTCTCTCTCTCTCTCTCTCTCTCTCTCTCTCTCACACACACACACACATATACACACACACACAGGGGCTGAACTGGAAAAGGAGGTTATTGATTTAAAATAGATAACAGAAAAGCTCAGGGAAAGAAAAATCATAGCTGAGCAGCATTTTTAAAATTTTATTATCAAAATAAAAATGTGTAGGTTAAAAATATTGTACTTGACCCTTATCTTACATCACTCACAAAAATTAACATGAATTAAAGATTTAAAAGTAAGACCTGAAACCACAACACTCCTGGAAGAAAACATAGGAGTAAGTCTCCTTGACGTGAGTCTTGGTGATGTTTTTTGATTTGACACCTAAAGCACGAGCGACGAAATAAAAAAATCAAGCAAGTATGACTACATCAAACTAAAAAGCTTCTGCCCAGCAAAAGAAACTATCCACAAAGTGAAAAGACAACCTACAGAAGGGGAGAAGTATTTACAAACCATATGTCTGATAAGGGGGTATTATCCAAAATATACTCATATGTGGAATTTAAGAAACAAAACAGATGAACATAGGGCAAGGGAAGGAAAATTAAATAAGATGAAAATTGAGACGGAGACAAGTCATAAGAGACTCTTAACTATAGGAAACAAACTGAGGGCTCCTGGAGCGGAGGTGGGTGAGGGTCTGGGGTAACTGGGTGATGGGCATTAAGGAGGGCATTTGATGTAATGAGCACTGGGTGTTCTATGCAACTGATGAATCACTAAATTTTACCTCTGAAACTAATATAAAAAATGTTTAAGTTTTAAAAAAAATCAATACTGCTGAAAAAAAGGAATTCTTAAAACTCAATAGCAAAAAAAACAAAGTTAAAAATGAGCAAAGGACATAAACAGACATTTTTCTGAAGAAGACGTGCAGCCGGCCAACAGACACGTGAGAAGGTGCTCGGCACGGGTAGTCATCAGGGAAACGCACATCAGAACCACCATCCGTATCGCCTCGCGCCGACTGCGACGGCCGTCATCAGAAGGACAAAAGGTCACATGTTGTGTGGATGTGGAGACAAGGGAGCCCTGTGCCCTGTTGGTGGGATTATAAATTGTGCAGCCACTATGGAAAACAGAATGGAGAACCCACAAAATTTTAAAATAGAACCACCATATGATCCAGCAGTTCCTCCTCTAGGAATATATCCAAAGGAAACAAAAACACTAACTCAAAAAGGTATCTGCACCCACATGTTTATTTTTTTTTAATGATTTTTTATTATATTATGTTAGTCACCATACAGTACATACCCGGTTTCCGATGTAAGGCTCGATGATTCATTAGTTGTGTATAACACCCAGTGCACCATGCAATACGTGCCCTCCTTACTACCCATCACCGGTCTATCCCATTCCCCCACCCCCCTCCCCTCTGAAGCCCTCAGTTTGTTTCTCAGAGTCCATAGTCTCTCATGTTTCATTCCCCCTTCTGATTACCCCCCCTTTCTTTATCCCTTTCTTCCCCTACCGATCATCCTAGTTCTTATGTTCCATAGATGAGAGAAATCATATGATAGTTGTCTTTCTGTGCTTGACTTCTTTCACTTAGCATTATCTCCTCCAGTGCTGTCCATGTTGCAGCAAATGTTGAGAACTCGTTCTTTCTGATAGCTGAGTAATATTCCATTGTATATATGGACCACAGCTTCTTAATCCAGTCATCTGTTGAAGGGCATCTCGGCTCCTTCCACAATTTAGCTATTGTGGACATTGCTGCTATGAACATTGTGCACCCCCATGTTTATAGCAGCAGCATTCACAGTAATCAAGATGTGGAATCACTGACGTGGCTGTCCATCGCCAGGTGAACGGGTAAAGAAGTCGTCGCGTATGAGCCTCCGTACAGTGGAACGTTAGTCATAAGAAACAAGCCCTAACATTTGTGACAACATGGTTGGAACTTGAAGGCATTATTCTAAACAAAATAAATCAGAGAAAGACAAGTCCTGTAGGATCTCACTTATATGTGGAATCTAAAACAAAACAGAGCAAAACCCGTAGAAAAAAAGATCAGACATCTGGTTACCAGAGGCAGGGGTCGGGGAGGGGGAATTGGAGGAAGGGGATCAACAGATACAAACGGCTGGGGCTACACTGCTAGGACAATTCAGCTAAGTCCTGAGAAATCACAAGGAGAAAATTTTTGTCTTTTTTCTTTTCTCCCTTTTTTTATTACATTGGTAGAAATGATGGGGGTTAGCCAAACCTGCCGTGCTAATCATTACACAGTATATGTAAGCAAACCATCACGTCGTACCCCTTCAAATTATACGGTGCTTTATGTCAATGATTTCTCAATAAAACAGGGAAAAATAGTAACTCTGCTTGGGGCCAACCCACAAATGTATTTGCGTTGAAAACAGAGCACGCAGCTAGGATTTAATCCAGCTGGCCTGGATTGCCCTGAGCTGTTCTCAGGCCACACAGACCGACCAAGTCACCGACAAGCAAAACCCTGTTGGCGTTGACAGGAGGCATCGTGACGCAGGCTTCAGAGTCAGCCAGATCCCTACGAACTGTGTGAGCTTGGACAAGGAGCATACCGTCTCTGACGCTGTCTCCTTGGCCGTTGATTAGGGGAGTCATGCCCTCCTTGGAAGGCAGTTTTGAGGAGTGCCGAATACTTGGCAGGGTCTGCACAGTGGGCACCTGTGAGGGGGGCAGCCGGTCACCGTGTGGAGCTGGTTCAGGACGGGGGATCAGAAGGAAGGCGGCCTAGGAATGTGGAAGGGAAACAAGCTTGCTGGGGGATCTTGCTCAAGTCACTTCCCCAGGCTGTGAAATGAAAGTGAAGCAAGTTAGAGCAGGTGGTCATCAAGTCCCTTGATGTTCTGACATTTGGAGCCCAGTCACCTGTGGTATGGACACCCCAGGGCTTGCTGACCTCTCCTTCATTCTGCTCAGGCAACTGCTTTCAGGATGCTGGGCAAAATCCGGCGGAGGAAACACCATCCCCAGCAAGTTACTCAGCGCGGGGCTGAGGGTGACAGGAGCAGGCAGCCTGGAGTTAAAGACAGGAGTCAGGAGCACCCGGGCCCCCTCAAAGAGAGACCATCACCCACATGGGCTCCTTCAGACATGTCTCACCACCCAGCAGAACCCTGTTTTCAAGCAAAACTTCCATGGCACTCAGCATCTAAACTACGTACAAGTGGACCCCCTCCGGTAGAGTTGGGGATCGCGTGCCCAGGTCCCTGCCCATGTGGCTTCCCTGTCACCTGTCATTGAGGCTTCAGTGAGGTCCTGTAGCTCCACCCAGTCTTTTCACTCGCCCAGAAAGGGTGAGTAACTTGCCCTAGGGCACACAGCCAATACCCTGGTCCCCTGGCTCCCATTTCCCAAGAGTCAGCCATGGAGATTATTTTCTCTTTGATAGGTGTAAGTTTGTTTTTCAGAGTCTGATAGGGGGCAGATAGGACAGAGGATGGGAGTTCAGAAACACCAAGAGTCTTTTACTTCCAGAACTTTAATTTCATCTTTGTCCACAGGAGCTGGATTATTCCATTGATCCGGAATCTCTGCCTCCGCTCCGGAACCCTGACATCCTCGTGGGTGAGAATGACCTCACGGCCCTCAGCTATCTCCACGAGCCCGCGGTCCTGCACAATCTCAGAATCCGCTTTGCAGAATCCAAACTCATTTACACCTACAGTGGTAAGGAGAGCAATTCTAAAAGAGCAGGAATGACCCAGAAACTCCGTGCTTGCTGTCTAGGGTGTCCTGAGTACATTTTATATCATGTTTACGTTAGAAATGTTGACTTCTGCCAAAATGTATACTCAGACCTAGACATTTGCCCAGATTTTTGTCTAACAAGCACAGACATTTGATCTTCAAGAGTCTGTTGTAAACAGAAGTGTCTACAGGTGGGGAGAATCTTTCCCAAGAATTAAGATCAGACCCAAGAAAAATATATCTGGATAAAGCTTGTGTTTGAGTTTCTCACTGGATGTGATACATATATTATCTATTTTGGGCAATGATGTTATCATTATATTTACATTGAGAATTGCAAAATCTTTCAGTTGTAGGGCATTCCCATCTGTCATCTCTTCCAACCCTGACAGTTGCCCAGAAATGTGGGTGGCGTCCACAGGGAACTGAGATCCAGAGCATTACGTGACCTGCCCAAAGTCACATGGCAGGTTTAATAACTGGCAGAGCTGGGCTTGCTCCAAAGAACCTGGAGAAGCAGGTGACAGTAAGAACCCCAGCACTGCATCGGACATCTTTCCCCAGGAATCATTTTGGTGGCCATGAATCCTTACAAGCAGTTGCCGATCTACGGAGATGCCATCATCCACGCCTACAGTGGGCAGAACATGGGCGATATGGACCCGCATATATTTGCTGTGGCAGAAGAGGCCTACAAGCAGATGGCCAGGTAGCCTCCTGCTGGGCAGGGCTTCCTCTTTCTCTCCCAGCGCCCCGCCCCTGCGTGTGCTGGGCCCTCACAGTGGAGGGGAAACCTCTGGCATTGATCTTACTAAAGGTGACCATGAGACCAGAGGGGGTGCTTGGTAGAGCGGACCACCTAATAGCGTAGTAGCAAACGACTGCCGTTGTAACCCGGCTAGACCAAGTTTCCTGGTTCCTCTTTCTTCTAGCTGGTCAAAAGTCAGACCTCCCAGTCTGGGAATGGCAGATGCTTCTCTTGCGGTGTGTTTGGTTGGAGGAATATTGATTTATTCTCCACTGTGGCATGTTGAAACTTTTTCCCCGATTCAGGCCAGCAAAATCTTATGATAGATGAGCACAGGTTTTTAGATGTAAGAGATTTTGAGTTTTATCCTAATTTTGCCACCCGTGTTTTGTATGGCCCTGGGGAGTTCTCGTTTCACTAGCAAACATTTATTAAAAGTGTCCTGTGGACCAGGCACTGGGCACACGTTCCTGTACATCATCGTGGGTGCCCTCAGACGGGCCTGTGATGGAGATATCTGGGCATTAAGCTGAGATTTGGGGATCACCCACCCAAGGTCACCCAGCAAGCGAGCTGGGAGGTTTGCTCAGGGTGTTTGACTCCACGTGTCGTTTCTTTGTCCCATAACTATTCCTTTCGGCTTCAATGTCCTCATCCATAAAGTATGAAGAATAGGAACACCATCTTATTTTTGTAGACCCTTTTATTGTTTGCAAAAGAACTTTCCGGGCAGCAATCTCCTTTAAGTCTTGCGACACCCCTGTGAAGTCCGTTGAGCCACCATCATTGCCCTGCACCTGCTAACTCTTTACCCCATCATCCCGGGCACCGCATCTGAGTTCCTCAGCTTTCGTGCCTTCATCGGAGAGCACCCATTCACGTTTCACTGCCTGTAATCAGGGGACAGGAATGCTGGCATAAACAAGTAGCAGTGTATGGTTCTCTCCTGCGAAAAAGGCTAATGGGCTGATGGGTAGTCTGGGACGAGCATGGCACCCCACCAATCGTCAGGGACCCGATGCCTTCTATCCTCTGTCCCTGGAATGAGGCTCTCCTCCTGAGGGCAAGCTAAAACTTAGCCTTCTCCTCCATATTCTAGGCGATAGAATGTCAGAGGGGAAGTGTGTGCCCCGCCTGGTTAAGGAGACTTCCTGGAAACCCCACAAAACACCTCTGCTCGCAGCTCATTGGCCGGGACCTACTCCCACGGTCATGCCTAGAAGCAAGCAAAGCTGGGATCTATAGTCTTCCATATGGGCAGCTGTGTGCCCACTAAAAACTGGGATATAGTCTCTAAGAAGGAGGAAAAGGGTGAATGTTGGGTCAAGATTTACCAATTAATGGCCAGTTACTTTGGTCTCTGCTACAGCAAGTTTCCTTCCAATTACAAAACACCCATGGTTCTGGGATTTGCCCTGGCTCCCTGTAGGTCTGCAGGGCATGTCTGTGATTGAAGTCCATGGCTCACAGCCCGATGGGCCAGGGCTGCTCCTGGGTGTCAGCAGTATGAGCTCACTGGAGCTCTAGGGCTGAGCCGGGTTCAAGCTCGAAGAGCCCGTTTTGAGGTCTAACTGTAACAGTACTGAACAAAAAGAAGTTTATGCTGGACGTGCTGATGCTAAACTGGGAGTGAGAAGAGCCTGGCTTTAAAACCCCCTCTGTGTGCTACCTGGCCAGAGGGTACTGGCGGTGTCTGTCACTCATGTCCTCAGGGGCTTGCTGTCTTGGACAGGAGCTCTAGCTCTGAGGTCCTCCTGGTGTCCACAGTGGGGCTGCATGCTCTGTGTCCTGGGTCAAGTCACTTTGCCTTTTTGAGTCACTATTCTTTTTGAGCCGCTGTTGTATTCTTCTGTAAAATGGGTATATGTGGCATAGAATTTTTTTCAAGGCTTAAATGAGAGTCCATATAAAGTATTCATGGAGTGCCTAGTATATAACAATGCTGGATACCTAGCACAGCGTTGAGTAAGTTTCTATCATCATCTCATTATGTGAAAAGTTGAAGACAGTTTTTAAAGATCTCTAAATTATGTAGAACCTGTCAGTTTACTGTGCACATATGTTCCCAAGCATATTTTGAATAATTGCTCTCCAAATAATGTCTTTAAAATGTTTTATGTTTATGTGGGGATACACAGAGAGGAGTTGACCTGGGCCCGAGACGGCGATCTTCAGAGGCCTGCTTGCAAGCTTGGCCCAGGGCTAGCCTCTGGGAACTTGGATTTTAGGAAGTTTCCCACCCTGCCTAACTGCTGAGAGTGACGCACTGAACCTAAATTGTTTGTGTAAACGATGGCGTTCATGCTGAGCATGTGGAATTTTGGTATGTGCTCGTCAGAAGACGCCTGCGCGACGAGCCCCCGGTGAAACCCTGGCCGCTGAATCTCTGAAGAGCTTCCCTGGTGCACAGCACTTCGCGTGGCTGGTCGTAACTCATTGCTGGAGGCATGAAGTGTTTATGCCTGGCTTTTGCAGATTGATTTTGTGTCCTTTTGCTATCATAAATCTTAGCCATGAGCATGGCTATGTGCTGAGTCCTGTGAGTCCTCCTAGCAGGTCACTGACCTAGGAGTGGTCTTGGGGACCTTTAGCATGGGGACAGAGCAGGAAACAGAGCTGTGTGTTCAGCTTGATCACATAGAAAAAAAGACTAGAAGGAAATTCATGGGAAATGTTAAAAACAGTTACCTTGGAGTAATGAAATAGTTTGCCTTCTTTCTGCTTGTCTGCATTTTTCTTACTGAGTGTATATTGCCTTTTTAATAGGAAGAAATAAACATTTTAAAAGTCCTTTTATTTGCTTTAGAAACAATAAAAATCAGTCAATCATTGTAAGCGGGGAGTCAGGTGCTGGCAAGACCGTGTCCGCTCGCTACGCCATGAGGTACTTTGCCACCGTCAGCAAGTCCGGCAGTAACACGCACGTGGAGGACAAGGTTCTGGCGTCGAACCCCATAACTGAGGTATGCAGCCTGCGGGGGTGGGGAGCAGGGTCACAGGTGACAGTGTGTGACGATGGAGGGGTGGGTTGTTTTGTGTATGTGGTGTCTTGGCTAACTCGAGTCCCTGCCCTTTAAAGACCATGGAAGTGAGGGCAGGAGAGAGCCAAGAAGTCTGTTTCTGGTGGGATTTGAGGGAGCTTGGGGTAGAGACTGCTGCCACCAAGGCTCTCTCCTCAATCCACTGGGCTCCTGAAATCAGATTTCAGGAGTCCCTGTCTGCATTTCTATCCCAAATGAAATGTCCTCAACCATAGACAGCACTGGTGCCCTGAGACCAGTGGTGTTTTCCAGCCAAGTGCACCAACTTTCACGAGCTGATCGATAAATATTCAGAAGTTTTTTGCAAGACAACTATTAAACCTTTGGTAGTTTGACATCAGTCATGGTGGGAATATTTACATCTTACAAATTAGCAAATGCCCCTTATCAAGACTCTTCCTCCTCCCCTCCCTGAGAGCTGATCCATCCGCACAACACTAACGAGGTCAGAGGTGTGGGCAAGGCCAGCTGCGATGGCACTCAGGACTAAGGAGCCAGCCCTCAAGGGAGAAGGGGCATCTGAAAGGCTCAGGAGATGTCCAAAGGCCAGCTCTGGCTGCTTTACACAATGGGAAAAGGATTGACTTAGATTTGTTTGGAAGCACAGCAAAAAAATAAGTCTATTAGATTCCTAGACCTCCTGTTTTCTCATATCAAAATCATCAATGAATATTTATCAGATTACCTATTTTATTTAAGCCACTGTGTCACATAATACAGGAAGTGATGGAAAAGAATAAGACCCAGTCCCCAAGTCTTTTTTTTTATTATGTTAGTCACCATACAGTATCCTTAGTTTTTGATGTAGTGTTCCATGATTCATTGTTTGCATATAACACCCAGTGCTCCATTTAATATGTGCCCTCCTTAATACCCATCACTGGCCTATCCCAGTCCCCCACCCCCCTCCCCTCTGAAGCACCTGTTTGTTTCCCAGAGTCCACAGTCTCTCGTGGTTCATTCCCCCTTGTGTTTACCCCCCCATTCTTCCCTTCCTTCTCCTACCGATCTCCCTGCTATTTCTTATGTTCCATAAATGAGTGAAACCATATGATAATTGTCTTTCTCTGCTTGACTTATTTCACTTAGCATAATCTCCTCCAGTCCCGTCCATGTTGCTACAAATGTTGTGAAATCGTTCTTTTTGATGGCTAATATTCCATTGCATATATGGACCACATCTTCTTTATCCATTCATCTGTTGAAGGGCATCTCGGCTCCTTCCACAATTTAGCTATTGTGGACAATGCTGCTATGAACATTGGGGTGCATATGGCCCTTCTCTTCACTACGTCTGTATCTTTGGGGTAAATACCCAGTAGTGCAATTGCTGGATCATAGGGTAGCTCTATTTTTAACTTTTTGAGGGACTTCCCCACTGTTTTCCAGAGTGGCTGTACCAACTTGCATTCCCACCAACAGCGTAAGAGGGATTCCCTTTCTCCATATCCTCTCCAACATTTGTTGTCTCTTGCCTTGTCAATTTTTGCCATTCTAACTGGCATAAGGTGGTATCTCATTGTGGTTTTGATTTGAATTTCCCTGATGGCTAGTGATTTTGAACATTTTTTCATGTGTCTGTTAGCCATTTGTATGTCTTCATTGGAAAAGTGTCTATTCATATCTTCTGCCCATTTTTTGATTTAATTATTTGTTTCTCATGTATTGAGTTTGAGAAGTTCTTTATAGATCTTGGATACCAGTCTTTTATCTGTAGTGTCATTTGCAAATATCTTCTCCCATTCCGTGGGCTGCCTCTTAGTTTTTTTTGACTGTTTCCTGGGCTGTGCAGAAGCTTTTTATCTTGATGAAGTCCCACAAGTTCATTTTTTCTTTCGTTTCTCTTGCCTTTGGAGATGTGTCATGAAAAAAAGTTGCTGTGGCCGATGTCGAAGAGGTTGCAGCCTATGTTCTCCTCTAGGATTTTGATGGATTCCTATCTCACATCGAAGTCTTTCATCCATTTGGAGTTTATTTTTGTGTATGGTGTGAGAGAGTGGTCAAGTTTCATTCCCTTGCCTGTAGCTGTCCAATTTTCCCAGCACCATTTATTGAAGAGACTGTCTTTTTTCCACTGGATGCTTTTTCCTACTTTATCAAAGATTAGTTGACCATAGAGCCGAGGGTCCATTTCTGGGCTCTCTATTCTGTTCCATTGGTCTCTGTGTCTGTTTTTGTGCCAGTGCCAGGTGATCACAGCTTTGTAGTATAGCTTGAAATCAGGCAACGTGATGCCCCCAGCTTTGTTTTTCCTTTTCAACATGTCCTTGGTGATTCGGGGCCTTTTCTGGTTCCACACAAATTTAAGGGCTGTTTGTTCCAGCTCTTTGAAAAATGTCATTGGTATTTTAATCGGGATGGCATTGAAAGTGTAGATTGCTCTGGGTAGCATAGACACTGTAACTATGTTTATTCTTCCGATCCATGAACATAGAATGTTTTTCCATCTTTTTGTGTCTTCTTTAATGTCTTTCAACAGTGATCTAGTTTCTAGAATATAGATCCTTTACCTCTCTGGTTAAGTTAATTCTGAGATATAGTATGATTTTTGGTGCTTTTGTAAATGGAATCGATTCCCTAATTTCTCTTGCTTCAGTCTCATTGTTCGTGTATAGAAATGCAACTGATTTCTGAGCATTGATTTTTTATCCTGAAATGTTACTGAATTGTTGTATGAGTTCTAGTAATTTGGGGGTGGAGTCTTTTGGGTTTTCCACATAGAGTATCATGTCATCTGCAAAGAGAGACAGTTTGGCTTCTTCTTTGCTGATTTGAATACTTTTATTCTTTTATCCCTTTCTTCTCCTACCGATCTTCCTAGTTCTTATGTTCCTTAGATGAAAGAAAGGGATAAAGAAAGGGGGGGGGTGATCAGAAGAGGGAATGAAGCATGAGAGACTGTGGACTCTGAGAAACAAACTGAGGGCTTCAGAGGGGAGGGGGGTGGGGGAATGGGATAGACCGGTGATGGGTAGTAAGGAGGGCACGTATTGCATGGTACACTGGGTGTTATACGCAACTAATGAATCATGGAACTTTACATCAAAAACTGGGGATGTACTGTATGGTGACTAACATAATATAATAAAAAATATTATTACAATAAAAAATAAATAAAATAAGTAATGAATACCTTTTATTCCTTTTTGTTGCCTGATTGCTGTTGCAAGGACTTCTAGTACTATGTTGAACAATAATGGCGAGAGTGGGCATCCTTGTCGTGTTCCTGATCTTAAGGGAAAGGCTTTCAGCTTTTCCCCATTGAGAACGATATTCGCTGTAGGCTTTTCGTAGATGGCTTTTATGAAATTGAGGAATGTACCCTCTATCCCTGCACTCTGAAGGGTTTTAATCAGGAAAGGATGCTGTATTTTGTCAAATGCTTTTTCTGCATCAGTTGAGAGGATCATATGGTTCTTGACTCTTTTCTTGTTGATATGATCTATCACACTGATCGATTTGTGAATGTTGAACCACCCTTGCATCCCAGGGATGAATCCCACTTGGTCATGATGGATAATCCTTTTAATGTACTGTTGGATCCTATTAGCTAGGATCTTTTTGAAAATTTTGGCATCCGTATTCATCAGGGATATTGGTCTGTAATTCTCCTTTTTGATGGGGTCTTTGCCTGGTTTGGGGATGAAGGTAATACTGGCCTCATAGATTGAGTTTGGTAGTTTTCCTTCTGTTTCTATTTTTTGAAACAGCTTCTGGAGAATAGGTATTATTTCTTCTTTGAATGTTTGGTAGAATTCCTCAGGGAATCCGTCAGGCCCTGGACTCTTATTTTTGGGGAGGTTTTTGATCACTGCTCAATCTCTTCATAATTAATCGGTCTGTTTAAATAATCAATTTCTTCCTGTTTCAGACTTGGTAGTTTATAGGTTTCCAAGAAGGCATCCATTTCTTCCAGGTTGTTTAATTTATTGGCATATGGTTGTTGATAATAGTTTCTAATGATTTTTTTATTTCCGTGGTGTTGGTCATGATCTCTCCCCTTTCATTCATAATTTTATTAATTTGGGTCCTTTATTCTTTTGAATAAGTCTGGCCAGTGGCTTATCAATCTTATTTATTCTTTCAAAGAACCAGCTTATAGTTTTGCTGATCTGCTTTACTGTGCTCCTGGTTTCTAATTCACTGATCTCTGCTCTAATCTTGATCAACTGCCTTCTCATGCACGGGTTAGGCTGTTCTTCTGTTCCAGCTCCAGCTTCTTAAGGTGAGAATATAAAAACTGCATTTTAGATTTTTCTATTCTTTTGAGTGAGGCTTGGATGGCTACATATTTTCCCTTAGGACCGTCTTTGCAGTGTCCCATAGGTTTTGGACCGATGTGTTTTCGTTCTCATTGGTTTCCATAAATTGCTTAAGCCCTTCTTTAATTCCCTGGTTTACCCAATCATTCTTAAACAGGGTGGTTCTTAGTTTCCAAGTGTTTGAGTTTCTTCCAAATTTTTCCTTGTCGTTGAGTTCCAGTTTCAAAGCATTGTGGTCTGAGAATATGCAGGGAATAATCTCAGTCTTTTGGTATCGGTTGAGACCTGTTTTGTGACCCAGTGTATGGTCTATTCTGGAGAAAGTTCCATGCGCATTCGAAAAGAATGAGTATTCTGTTGTTCTGGGGGGTAGTGTTCTGTATATATCTATGAGGTCCATGTGGTCCAGTATATCATTCAAAGCTCTTGTTTCTTTGTTGAGTTTCTGCTTAGGTGATCTGTCTATTGCTGAGAGTGGAGTGTTGAGGTCCCCTACTATTAACATATTATTATCTATATGTCTCTTTATTCTGGTTAAGAGTTGGCTTGTGTATCTAGCTGCTCCCCTGTTGGGGGCATAGATATTTATAATTGTCATATCCACTTGTTGGATACATCCTTTAAGAATAATATAGTGTCCTTCTGTATCTCTAACTACAGTCTTTAGCTTAAAATCTAATCTGTCTGTTATAAGAATTGCTACCCCAGCTTTCTTTTGAGGTCCATTGGCATGAAAAATGGTTCTCTAGCCCTTCACTTTCAGTCTGGATGTATCTTTAGGTTCAAAATGGGTCTCTTATAGACAGCATATGGATGGGTCATGTCTTTTTATCCAATCTGCAACCCTGTGGCATGTTATGGGAGCATTTAGGCCATTCACATTGAGAGTGATTATTGAGAGATATGATTTTAATGATGTCATGTTTCCTGTGAAGTCTTTGTTTCTATAGATTGTAAATTTCTGTTCTGTATCACTCTTGGGGTCTTTTTACTTTTATAGAACCCCCCCCCTTAATATTTCTTGTAGGGCTGGCTTCATGGTCACATATTCTTTCAGTTTCTGCCGGTCTTGGGAGGTCCTTGTCTCTCCATCCATTCTGAATGACAGCCTTGCTGGATAAAGGATCCTTGGCTGCATGTTCTTCTCACTTAGTGCTCTGAATATGTCTTGCCAGCCATTTCTGGCTTGCCAGGTCTCTGTAGACAGGTCTGACGTTACTCTGATGTTCTTTCCTCTGTAGGTAAGGAATCTCTTCACCCTGGCCACTTTCAAGATTGCATTCTTGTATCTAATATTTGCAAGTTGTGCTATTATGTGACGTGGTGTTGGTCTGTTCTCATTGATCTTGGGAGGGGTCCTCTCTGCCTCTTGGACACGAATGCTTGTTTCCTTTGCCAGATTAGGGAAGTTCTCAGCTATAATTTGTTCAGATATCTCTTCTGGACCTCTCTCTTTCTCCACCCCCTCGGGGATGCTGATGATTCTGACATTGGAACGTTTCATTGAGTCAGTAAATCTCCCGTAATCTGCATTCTTGAGATTGGGTTTTTTTGAGCCAAGTTCCCATTTTTTCCTTCTTTTCTATCATCCCATCTTCCAACTCACTAATTCGTTCTTCTGCCTCATTTACCCTGGCCATAAGAACATCCAGTTTAGACTGCATTTGATTCATAGCATTTTTAATTTCTGCCAGGTTTGCTCTCATTTCTGCCCTTAGAGATTCTATATTCTCGTTAATATTTTTGTTAATATTTTTTTCAAGCCTACACATCATCTTGACCATTGTTACTCTGAACTCCGTTTCTGATAATTTGGTTATATCCATATCCATTAGTTCTGTGGCAGAGGCCACAGTCTCTGTTTCTTTTTTTGGTTGGGGATTCCTCCTCTTTGTCATTCTGATGAGGAGTGGTTACGGGGATGCCCAGAGCCCGAATTATTGACCAGGACCCAGGCAGTGTGCACTTGTTTTATTGGGACCTTAGGGATGTGGGCTTCTTGATTTTTCAGCCTGCCTTCTGGGGGAGGGGCCTGCCGCACTGATACTCAGGCAACCCTGTTTGGGTAGAGTTGCCCCGTCCCCTGCTAGGGGGGTTTGGGATGGGCACAACGCGAGCCGGTATTTCCGGGCTTTTGTTCTCTGGTGGCTTTCCCTGGCGGTTTTCTGACTCTTCTGAGAGTCAGAGTAGCAGTGGCTGTATCCAAGCCTCTGTCTCAGAACAGAGAGATCGCAGTCTGCTCTCCACTGAGCTCTCCTGGCCACCTTAACTCTGTTTCTGTCGGTGCTGCTAAAAACCCTGCAGCATCCCACGTTGTGCGCCCCACAGCCACTCTCCCAGTCCTCGCTCCCAGGGCCGGCGCGTCTCTGTCCTTTATGCTTCTAACACCGCCAGCCGCCCCCGGTTCCCGCGCATGCTCCCAAGCTCCCTGTTTCAGTATGGTTCGCGCGCACTCCGGAGCGCCGGTTTTCAGTCTGGTCGCACGTGCTCCCAAGCTCCCAGTCTCAGTCTGCTTTCTCCCAGCTACCGGTCCTCAATCTGGCCCACACCCCAGTGCAGGTGGCTACTGCTTCCTGGTGCCTGAGCATGGCGGCTCCCTCCCCCTTCTGTTTATCTTCCAATATCTGTGGGCGTATTCACAGCTCCCTGCTTCATACCTCAATCCTCAGTGCTGGAGATGTTCGTTTGTAGAGATCCAGGTGTATCTTCCTACATCTTGGACTGATTTCGTGGGTGCTCAGGATGATCTGGTAGATATCCAGCTCGATTCAGGGGACCAAGCTGAAAAAAGGTCCCCTACTCCTCCGCCATCTTTTTTCTTCCCCCCACCCCAGTCCCCAAGTCTTAAGACTCCTTTAACATAAACATACTTTATTTTTTTAAATTAGGGAATGCAAGTTTATTTATTTTTTTATAATAATACTTTTTATTATGTTAGTCACCATACAGTACATCCCTAGTTTTTGATGTAAAGTTCCATGATTCATTACTTGCATATAACACCCAGTGCACCATGCAATATGTGCCCTCCTTACTACCCATCACCAGCCTATCCCATTCCCCCCCCCAAAGACCTCAGTTTGTTTCCCAGAGTCCATAGTCTACTTTAAAGTTAAATGGAAACATAGATCACAATCTAAGATAGCAATAGAAAAGTTGTCCAGAGGCTCTGCACAGTGGATAAATTTATGTGATTATTTGTTTAGGGTTGGTCTCGCCTACTAGACAGTAAGCTTCAGAGAGGCAGGACCATGTCCACTTGTCTCACCTTTGCCTCCCATGCATGTGGCCCATAGCAGGGACTCAGTAAATATGTGTCATCCGAAAGCTTGATGACCTGGGCAGGAAGTATAGTTTGTGTGCATGAGAAAGGTACTTCCAGATGGAGAGTGCTGGGGGGGGGAGGGGTTGGGTAGAGGAGAGACAGGTTCAAGAGTAGAAGTAAGAGCAAAAATCATGCCCGAAGTATGGAAAGGATGGGAGAGGGCAGTTTTTGGTTGAGTGGAAGGTCCGAGTAGGGAAGTGGTAAGAGCTAAGGATAGAAATGAAGTTCGGACGAGGGATGTGTTCTTTTAATTGCGCATCTGTGACATTCAGGGCGTGGGTGTGTTGAGGTCCTTTCTGTTATCTTAGGTCATCCTCCCAACTCTGCAAGATGCATGTTATTCCCACACTACAGATAAAGAAATGGAGGCTTGGAAAGGTAAAATAACCTTTCTAGCATTATACAGACAGAAGAAAAGACACCTGGGGCCATGAAACATCAGAACCTGTGCCCTTTCTAATCCTGCCCAGTGTCTCCCAGCAAGACGGAGGAGAGCTTTGAACGGCAGGCTGATGGTGTGTCACGCTCTGTGAGAGCTTTGGACTGCTTTCCTCTCCTCCCAACCTCCCTCTGCGAGTCAGACCTTTCCCCAACATACAGGATGGGATTCTATTGGAACTGCTCCAATAATATGGATGCAAAGATCTTTTTAACGTTATTAAGAGGCCTGTGTTTTGTAGGCTATCGGAAATGCCAAGACCACCCGCAATGACAACAGTAGTCGGTTTGGGAAATACACAGAAATCAGTTTTGATGAGAGAAATCAAATTATAGGAGCCAACATGAGAACTTACCTGCTGGAGAAATCCAGAGTCGTCTTTCAAGTAAGGATAAAAATAGTAAATTTCCTTTTTCCCCAACTTTTGAAGTACTGTTTACATTTACATACTCACTAGACAACCTACATTGCTCTGTGACTTAAGAATAGAATTTCCTATCTTGCATTTGCATCTTGGCTTACTGTTTTTTTCTGCCTCTTAGAAACAAAAAATTGACAGATAGATGCAGTGTCAGTGGAGTGAAACGAATCCATTAAAGGGAAAAATTATGCTTTTTAATATTGGATCCTTAGAGTTTAACATAAATCAAGTTTATCTTTCCAGAACACAAAAACTTCTTGAAACAGACAAAGCTGTTAGACTGGCTTTCCTACCAGGAAGGGAATGGGTTTATAGCTAGTGGGGGGAGCGTAAGAGAAAGGCTCTTCCATCAGTAACATGGAGAAAATTCCATAGTTTTGGTCCAAGAGAGTAACAGTCTTGTATTTATTCTTAAAAATTTTAACTTGTACAAATTACATTATCCTCATTTCACAGAAAATTTTCATTTAATAACATTTTCTCTGGGGTCCTTATCTGGAAGGTGGTCTTGAGCCAGCAGAGGGGCACAGGTTGGGTCACTGTGTTATTGATCAGAGAAAAAACCCAGGTAAATGTCAGTGTCCCTGAGAGCAGAAATGTCAATCCAGGTTAGCCATCTAAGACCCATCCATTAAAAACCTCTTATTTTTACTTCTAAAGGGCTGGTGTAATTTCAGGACTTCTCTTTATTTTACAGTCGGAAAATGAACGAAATTACCACATTTTTTATCAGCTTTGTGCATCTGCCCAGCAGTCGGAATTTAAACATCTTAAATTGGGTATGTGGCGGATAATGCATGGAAAGTGTGTCTCTTTTATGTAGGGGCTTAAATTCCAGGTTGATTTCATTTTCTTTTTTTTTTTTAAGATTTTATTTATTTGAGAAAAGAGGGAGCAGAGCAAGAGGGAGAGAGCACGAGTTGGGGGGAGGGGAGCAGAGAGAGAAGGAGAAGCTGACTCCCCGCTGAGCAGGGAGCCTGACTCAGGGCTCGATCCCAGGATCATGACCTGAGCAGAAGGCAGACACTTAACCGACTGAGCCACCCAGGCGCCCCAAGGTTTATTTCTTCTTATAGTAATATCACTTTAAAAATATTCTATCCAAAGACAGATCCTTGGGTTTTGGGGACAGAATTGATGCATCTAACTAAGGGGATAGATTGAGGGGCAGGGTGGCTCCAGGAGAGGAGACCCTTCAACTCCAGGGTTTTTTTCCAAAGCTCATGGGTGATAGTGGTCATGTAACTGGAACCACCTGAATAAGGCCTACTGACCCCTGGGACTTGGTGCTGTCAAATCCCCAAACTTTTCTTTATCTGAACTTCCTTGGATGATTGTTCTCCAGTATGTATGACATATCTCCCTGTCTTCTGAGACAGAGTATCTCTATCACCATTTGAGCTTCCTTGATGACTCAAGCCATTATTATTTACAGTTCTAGCTGATCATAACGCAGGGACAGCAGAACTAGTTGTCCTTTCGTGCAAACAGCTTGATTCCTGTGCTGTCACAGCTCTCCTCTCTTGGTTGCTTGTGCTCTGTTGATAGATAGAATTGTCCAGTGTGTCAGATTGAATGCACACGCTCCAATCTTGGAAAAGTTGCTTGTGCTTGTGAAGAATCTGAATTGCCTCAGATTTCTTATAAAGATAACACCCATGCCTGTCTGCCAAACAGAATGTGAACAGTGAATTTGGAAGAGCTTTCTAAAGGCTCACCCGCTGTTCAAATATTAGGTGTGCATATGGCTAGTCTCTTGATTGTGGTGATGATTTCATTAAGGTATCCATGTATCAAAACTCATCAAATTATTCATCTTAACCATGCACAGTTATTCTATGGTCAGTAATCCTCAATAAAGCTGTGTGATATAGATACGGGAACAAAACCTGGGAGCTTTGTAGTCAGACGGGCCCGTGTTCAGATTCTTGCCTTATATCAGCTGTGGGGCCTTGAGCACGACACGTCACTTTTCTGGGCCTCAGCTTCTGCGTCTGTCACATAGAATTTTGAAGAATAAATGGAGTAACGTGTGTCAAGTGCTTACTGCAGCGTATTACATGTGAGCTTCCCGTCTTCTGGTAAACATGTACAAATTTCTGTGTCACAGACATAACAATCTGTTGATTTCAGGGAGTGCAGAAGAATTTAACTACACGAGAATGGGAGGCAGTACTGTCATCGAGGGTGTGAATGACAGAGCAGACATGGTGGAGACTCGGAAGACCTTCACACTGCTGGGTAAGTGGAACCACCCTATGCAACGTGTAACCGTTTTCTCTTTAAAAAACAACAAAAATGAAAGCAGGGAAGCCCAGCAGGTGTGTGTTCTGAAGACTCCTAATAAATTCTAATCTTAGGATGAGCCAATCAGTGTATTTGATGGCCAGATGGTCAAGACTGTGCTTTTCCCTTACAAGATGTAGATGTTAACTCCTTTGCCTTCAGGCTCGCTGGTTTGAAGTGAGAAACATGGGCTGTCAGCCCTGTGGGTGCTCTCAAGCTCCGCTGGGCAGACTTTGGAGGTGACTGATGCATCCGACCGGGAGGGTCATGTGGACCCTACTTGGCCTGATAAAATAGCAGACACTTACACGAAACTTACCAGGCACCCTCCTAAGCACTTCATTACCTGTATTAGCTTGTTTAATTTACAAGCACTTTGTAGGGTAAACACTGGTATTTCCCCCATTTTATGATAGCGGAATGGAGGAGTCTCACTTTCTTTTTCTTTCTTTCTTTCTTTCTTTCTTTCTTTCTTTCTTTCTTTCTTTCTTTCTTTCTTTCTTTTTTAGAGAGAGAGCTAGAAGGAAGGAGAGAGAGAACGAGAGAGAGCACAAATGGAAGGGTGGGGCCAGAGGTGGGGGAAGGAGGAGAGGCAGAAGAAGAGAATCCCAAGCAGACTGCCCGCTGAGCATGGAGCCTCACATGGGGCTCGACCCCATGATCTGATATCATGACCTGAGCTGAAATCAAGAGTCAGACGCTTAACCACCTGAGCCACGCAGGCGCCCCTCTTACCACATTTTTATACAGAAAACAAAATCTTGCATTGCTTGGTATTTCTCTAGCTTGTTTTTCCCACATGGAGCTCATGTTTGGGAAGTGACTACCAAATGGCATTGATAAAAATTATCATCTACTTTCCCATAGTGTATTAGTGTAGACATTAACACGTAATTGTCAAAGCTTCTGATCAGTGTGAGACCACAGACTATTTTTACATTTATAGAAAATACTTGTTTCACCAAGTTATTTTCATTGTTGTGGTTTGGATGACTATATTTAAATGTAAAAGGCAAAGAATTTGAGGTTAAATATATCAGAGTAATAGGCAAGATTACTCTGCTGGATAATTGAGAATGAAACATTTGGATAATTGAGAATGAAAACTGGTTGGTTTCCTAAGCAGAATTACCATCTGATCCTGCCCCTTCCAAATTGCTGGCTTGCTCTTTTTTTTTTTTTTTTTTTAAAGTAGGCTCCATGCTGGGTCTGGAGCCCAGAGGGCTAGAACTCATGACCCTGAGATCAAGACCTGAGCCGAGGTCGAGAGTCGGATGCTTAACCACTGAGCCACCCTTGCAAACCACTTTAAGGAGAAGGGCAATTTAAACAGTTTATAATAATGAGAGTACTTTGGGTACAGATTACCATTTTCTTAAAATAGTTAAAGTCATAATTGTATCTTTTTATAATGTGCTCTACTGAGAAGGAACACCATGTATGAAGAGGGGTCAGGCAGCCTAGCTCTGGCAGGCCCCAGTGGGACCTTGATCCATATACCCTGTCCTCCCTCCCATCTCTCCCCTCTGACACTCCCTCCTGCCTCTATAATATTTCACCTCACACCAAAATGATATAAGGGGAAATAGAGTAGGCTTTGGGGTCAAATAAACATTCAAAACCTAATTGGCAGGACTCTAAGGAGGTTGCCGTTTCCGAGACTCAGTTTCCCGATCTATAGACTGGCCATATTCCTTACCCACAGGGCTCTCATAATAACTGGTAAGGAAATGTATGTGAAAGCCCCTGGTACCCGACTGAGCACGTAGCAAGTGCTTGCTAAGTATGACTGCCTGCCCTGAGTCTCTGTTCCCTATTGTCCAAGCCCTAGCTATCCATTCGGCAAAACTGTCCCTTCTCCATGAAACCTTTCCTAATCTTTAGAGATCAGCAGCAGCAGTTTTTTTCATGGTCTCACACAAATTAGATCATTTTCACAAATGTCCACACCAGCCAGGCCAGGACTGGGGTGAGGTGAGAGAGGCGACTAGGGCATGAACTTGAAGGAGGCATTCAGCAGCTCACTCTCAGGGTGGCGCAAATGCAGGGTCGGCCCCTGGCACGTGGCTTGCCTCACCTGGCCCAACCTTGCATCCCTGGCCTAGATGTTTTGACAAAGCCCCCAAAGGTTTGTGGGGAACTAGAGTAAAACAGTCTCCTGCCTCTTGTGGCTATTTTTTTTTTTAAGATTTTTATTTATTTATTCGACAGAGAGAGAGAGAGAGACAGCCAGCGAGAGAGGGAACACAAGCAGGGGGAGTGGGAGAGGAAGAAGCAGGCTCCCAGTGGAGCATGGAGCCCGATGCGGGGCTCGATCGCAGGACCCTGGGATCAGGCTCTGAGCCGAAGGCAGACCCTTAACGACTGAGCTACCCAGGTGCCCCGCCTCTTGTGGCTATTAATGGTGTTGGATGCCCACTGTGCTGTGTGAAGTGGGTGGGCAGAAAGAGGTTGGGGCCATCCTCCCCTCTCTTTGGTGGGCAGAATGCCAAGTATGATGGAATCTGCTCTGCTTACATTCTACCAAGCCTGTTACTTAAAGATGCTAGCCTGGGGAACTCTCCTCTGATTGCCTGTGTCTTAGCCATTAGATCTTACAATTTAGTAGTAAATTGTCATGTATTTGCTCCAGTTTTTCCCCCCCCAGTATCATAAGATCAGTCCGTGGTCTTCCATAGGTCAGTTGTTTTCTCTGAGCATCAGTTTCCCCATTTGATTACTGGGATAGTAATGAAAATATTCAGTTGTTCCAATTATCTATTGCTGTTTCCCCAAATCCTAATGGCCTAAAATGACAAATTATTATTATCTTTGGTGATTCTGGGGTCACTGAGCTCAGCTGGAGACTTCTCACTTGGAGATTCTTCTGTGATGGTGGTCGGGGTCCCATCCTCTCTGAAGGCCTTCTTTCTCTCATGGGTTGGTATGGTTAGAAGTACTGGGGGCTGGGCGGGCATCTCTCTCTCCACATGGACTTCCTGACAACACACTGGTCTCAGGGTAAAGGGACTGTGGCACATTGTCGCTAGCTTCCCCCAGAGCCAGTTACATGGGCTTAGGTGGATCTGTAAGACTTTTTACGAACCAGCCTCAGAAGTAACGCAGCATCACCACCACCATGAGCTAATGGTCAAAAGCTCAACCCCATGTATAACTCATGATGAGGGAACTGCACAGGGCATGAACCCTGGGAGGGGGTGCACTGGGGGCCATATTTGGAGAGTAGCCCCCCCCCCATAGCTATTAGGGATGTGGTGAGGATTAAGAGATAATGTCTAAAGTGGTTTATGGGGGTGCCTGGGTGGCTCAGTCAGTTGAGCAGGGGACTCTTGATTTCAGCTCAGGTCATGATCTCAGGGTCATGGAATTGAGCCCCATGTCAGGGTCCATGTTCAGCAGGGAGTCTGCTTGAGGATTCTCTCTCCCTCTCCCTCTGCCCCTCTCCCCACACGCATGCACACATCCTCCCTTCTCAAATAAATAAATTTAAAAAAATAAAGTGGTTTATGAGCTATGGCATGCTGTATCAATATGAGAGATCAGTATATATTTAATGAAAACATGACTTCACTGCATGAATCACCAAAAAATGTCCTAGACCACAGGTCAGCAGATTGCTGCCTGTTTTTGTAAATAAAGTTTTATTGGAACATAAACACACTCATTTGTTTAAGTACGGTCTATGGCTGTTTTCATACGACAGTGGCAGAGTTGAGTAATTGTAATGTAGGCTATACAGCCTACAAAGCCTAACAAGAAAATATTTGCTGCCCTTTGTCCTAGATGATAGAGTGAGCGTAGTTGACAGGTTCCTTCAAATTTTCTTACAATATGTGAAGATTCATGGATGGACTTAAAGCCGTCTTCGCTTCGGGCCCTGTGTGTATGCTCATGGAGGTCCCCCGATGAGGCAGGCCAGGAAAAGAAATTTGAGCAGACTGCAGAGGTCCATTTACTATTGTGGAAAGGAACCAGGGTGACTTCACTGTGACTTTGAGATTGCCATCATCCTGTGACCTCATTCTGTGTGTTGATTTCATGGTCTTTAAACCTGTGCCATCCAACACAGTAGCCACCGGCCACAAGTGACGGTTTGTGTTTCATTTTCATTGAAATGAAATAACCTTAAAAATCCAGTTTCTCAGTTGCATAAGTCACATTTCAAGCGCTCATAAGCACATGTTTCAAATAGCCACCATATTGGACAGCAGAAATACAGAATATTTCCATCACCTCAGATAGTTCTAAACAATAGTGCTTCTCCTAACAGTGAGAGAATGTGGTATACTGCTTGTCCCACTGGCTGTGTTCTCTTATTTGTGTCTAAGTATTCTCTTTCTTTTCTTTTTTTTAAGATTTTATTTATTTATTTGAGAGAGAGAGAGCCCACACAAGCTGGGGGGTGGAGGGCAGAGGGAGAGGGAGAAGCGGATTCCCCACTGAGCAGACAGCCCAACTTGGGCTCAATCCCAGGGAGCCTGATGTGGGGCTCAATCCCAGAGATCATGACCTGAGCTGAAGGCAGATGCCCAACGACTGAGCCACCCAGGCACCCCTCAGTGTCCTCTTCTTAGATGGAGATCTCAAGGGGAGACCATCTAACTTGAATTGTATGTAGGCTTATTACGTATTAGGGCAGAACACCCTTTTTAAAAATGTAATTGTTAAATAAGACTTGGTTGATTTGTCCATCATAGTGGTTTGTGATGGAGTTAGTATAGAGAAATTAGTGTCAAGGCCTTCTAGCTCAGTATGCAAATCCATATCCCCACATGCCCAGTAAATGGACCTCTGGATTCTGCTCCAATTTCTTTGCTTGGCATGGGCTTTTTAGGGGGCCTCCATATTTGCACACAGAGGGGTGAAGCTAGGATGGCTTCAGAACTCCACGGGTCCTTTCACATATTGCAGTGGTGGTTGGCATTAAACTGCTTAGATATGACATGCCCAGGGTGACCTAACCCTTCTATGCCTCAGTTTCTCCCTCCATAAAATGGGAACCATAATGGCGCTTACTTCATATGGTTGTTGTAAGCATTAGGTGAGATGACATGTGGAGACTACTGGGGACAGTGTCTGGCACAGAGTTCCATTTGATTTACCTTCTGGTTGTGCTCCTGGGACACCTTAGCTAGTCATGGAATTATCCCCCAAGGAGGCAAAAGGGGATGCGTTTTGACCAAAAGCTCCTTTCCTTTGTTCTGCTGACTCTCATTTAATTCGCTCTTTGATCCTTGCCTGGCCATTTAATGTCTCACAGAAAGAACACCCTGGAAGGAGTCACACCTAGCCTGGACCTCAGGCTCAAGGTACTTGACCATTGTGCTTCTCACTGAAATCAAACTCGGGCCAGCAATGCTTTGGCATGACCTTGTCTCACTAAAGAGAGTTACTCCACTAACACTTTAAGTTCTCTCTTTCACATCATTGCTTTGGAGTGACTTCACTTTCGTGGCTTCTGGAAGGCCTGGCATGGTTAAGTGATTTAGTTATAGGTTGATCAAGTGATTTAGTTATAGGAATGCCCAACCACAGATTTTCCTCCTCACTTACCTGCTGGTTATCATGCTGACATCCTGGGAAGGGGGGGGTGGGCGATTTCCGTGAGAGGCGTCTGTCCTTCAAAGGGCGATGTTAGCTCCAAATGGGAAGACAGCAAATGCCTGGACTCGGGCGGAGCTGGAGTCTTGCATACATTTTTGATTTGAAATCTTTTGCAACTTTGATTTTGTTTAATCTTTGAAGGAGAGAAGACTCTCTAGGTTCTTAAATTATTTAAGAACATGACCTAGCTGCTACTGAAAGAATCCACGTATTCCCAAGTGAGAAGCCGAGGGCGGCCGTGGCAGCCCTTACTCAGCATTTAGGGCCGGCTGCTTTTTGCTGGGGCGGCCGGGGGGGTCACCGGTGTCCATGACCGCGGCCCTTCCCACGCAGACCAGGGCGCGTGGACGCCGGCACGAATGAGCCCGCCCACCCTCTGAGTATGTCTCCGCGCTCCTCGATGCCCCGCGGCGTCATGGCGCCACTGGGCGCCTACCCCCACCCACCACGCTCCTGCTCTGTGGGCCTGACCTAGCAAAGCCCTGCTCACAACCGGCAGGTCCTCCGTTGTGATTTACGGGTGTTAGACACAGAGTCCTTCCTAGTTTGGAAATTTGTTTTTTCAGGTTTCAAGGAGGATTTTCAGATGGATGTGTTTAAGATCCTAGTTAGGTTTCTTTTGGCTCCAGGAAATGTGCCAGAGCTCCGTGGTGACTAAGTGTGTTATATATTCATAATCTGTATGCTACCTACAGCAGTCAGGGTCCCAGTGGGAACTACGGGGCGCATTTAAATTAGGAGAGAAGGAGTTTATCTATGAAGGGACCAACTACAGAGGTGGGGGCAGGTCTGGGGGAGCTATAGGGAGGAGTAGGGAGCCGGGGTCAACAGCAGAGCTCTTCACTGCTCTTTCCCGTTTGGGCATAGGGGTATTACTGGAGCCAGAAAGGAGGGTTGGGGAAAGTCAGCACCAGACCAGGAGCAGTGACCTGTCACTTGGCAACACTGACAAGCTGAGACAACTTTGCAGGGAGACAAACGGGGATGACCCCTCCAGTACTTCTGTCCTCCGGATCTCTGATCTCCTGCCAGGCTCCTCACTGGTCACACCCAACCAGAGGCGGGAGGGCATGAGAGCCCACCGCCTTGATGAAGACAATTCAGTCCCCTGGGGCAGAGGGCAGCATGCAGAGCTGCAGGGGCAAATGGAATCTACCCAGCACCCCACCACAAGAAGAATTCAAAGAACTTGTGAACCAAAAAGAAAAAGAAAAAAAAAAAAAACACTGTAAAAATAGAGGAAGCACATCACATAGAATAAGTGGGAGCTGATTTTCTGAGGAACCAAACATGAAATGGTTATTTGGATACGAAGTTTTGTGTTGCGCTTCTAGCAGCGATGGCAAAAGGGGAGACCTCGTGGGCTGTCGAATTCACATCTTGTGTCCTTGCAAGTCAAACTGGCAAGAACGGGGAACCAGATGCTCTCTGGGGGCCACTGCACGTTCCTGTCCCAGCTCGGCAGTGATGGTACTGGAGTGTCTTGAAAGAATTCGGGTGCTTAGCCTACTAGTGATTAAGTCAGGGAAGAAATGCAGTAATCCTAATTCGGAAATTTGTTTTTTCAGGTTTCAAGGAGGATTTTCAGATGGATGTTTTTAAGATCCTAGCAGCCATCTTACATCTGGGCAATGTGCAGATCACAGCGATGGGCCACGAGAGGTCCACAGTCAGTGTAAGACACCGCTTTGTTTCCCCTTCCTGTGTTCGGAGGGTCACCAGTAGAGCATCTCATGGGTACTCTGCTTCTGCATTTTAGCCCCAGGCACATTGGGCCTGCTGGAGAGACCAGTTGTCAGAAGCAAGGAAGCAAGGATTTCCATGGGTAGTTTTTAAAGAGTCAAACTTCTTCCCCTTGCAACAGTAGAGGAGGGGGAAATGCATTCTCTCTGTGTTTTTCTTTAATTCAGTAAATTTTTACCAAGTACCTGTTACATGCCAAGCCCTGTTGGCAGGCGCCAGAGAAACAGCAGTGAACAAAACCAAGCAAAAGCCCTCCGTGGGGTTTATGATCTGGGGGTAGGAAGTGGAGGGGAGGAGACATGATCACCAATTACAGGCTCTGGTGGCTGGTGATGGCCATGAGCAAGGAACGTGAAGCAGAGTCGGGGTGCAGAGGGGCTGTGCATTTTGTGTAGAGCATTCAGAGAAAGCCTTGCTCGTATGGTGGTGGTGGGCAGAGGCCCTGAAGATGAGCAAGTGAATTGTGCCTGTTCTGGGGGAAAGAACATTCAAGGCAAAAGGGACAGCAAGTACACAGGCCCTCAGGCAGGAGCTATTATTTGACAAAATGTTAAAAAAAAAAAAAAAGTATATCCAAAGAGGAGTGAGTAAAAGAAGGGGTGGTAGATGAGGTCAGAAAATGTGGGGGGGGGGTGGCGGGGGAAGAGGGTGCAAGTCATGTAGGACCCTCAGCACACTGGATATTTGGAGCAGAAGGGACACCTCCCACCACCTGACACTTGCCCACATCTAGCACCAGTAGTGCTGACTTTCTCTCTGGAAATTTATTCTCATGTAAGTTCTGTGACAGATTTCTTTATTTAACAAACACAGGGTAAGTTTATGTGTGTGTCTCTTCGACAAAATTATGAGAAGTGGTCCTTAGTAGGGACATGTGTTTGGTTCTTCTCACAAATACCCACATAAAGAAGAAAACAACACACGGTAAAACATGCTTCTGTGAACTGCAAGGTCGCCTGACCTTTAAAGCTTTGGGTATATATGTCTATCTTGTCGACTCCCGCGGCCGTAACAAAATGCCGCAGGCTGGTGGCTTATCCTTTCCCAGTCCTGGAGGCTGGAAGTCCGAGGTCACGGTGCAGCATGGTTGAGCTCTTGGTGAGGGCTCTCTTCCTGGCTTGCAGACAGCCGCCTGCTTGCTGGGTCCTCACGGCAGAGAGAGGGACACAGAGAGCTCTGGTCTCTTCCTCTTCTTACAAGGGCACTAATCCCATCGTGAGGGCCCCACCCTCATGACCTCATCTAAAGCCAATGACCTCCCAAAGGCCCCACTCCAAATACCATCACATTGGAGCCTAGCTCTTCAACATATAAATTTTGGGAGGAAGTGTTCAGTTCATAATATAACAATGTCTATTTTCCTGTCCCCCCCCCCCCAAAAGTCATGGGAACAGCTGATAGTTTGGTACCCTGGTCATTTCTCAGCTCTCTGGTACCTGCCGTTTAGGGGAGAGAGGGCCAAACAGTGGATGGAACGTGTGGTTTTTGGCTCAGTGCTTCAGTCCTGTTGTCCTGTGACCAGGAAGTAATTCCTCTCCCTCTCCTCAAGCTCTCACACTAAGTGACCGTCCCATCGCCCTGGGGTCCAGCCCTCACTGAGTTAGTCAGTCAACACAGGACTGGGAGGTTCTGGGAGAGGGGATGGTAGGCCTGGGTAGGTGTCTGGTGTGCATGTGGTGGTGGTGCTCCCTCCGTGCCTTCTCATTTACCTCTGAGAAATGGGCTTCTGCCCTTGTTCTTCCCAAACTCCATAGACTGAAGGTGTGATATCCACCCAACAAATGCCCTTGCGTTGATCTCTGTTCCATGAAGTTTGTTATGAAGGTAGTATTTTGGAGAAGGAGTTAAAATTGATAGATTAAAAATCCTTTGTCTATCAATCTGAGGGGACAAAATCTCTGAAAAAGATGTAGAATCTTCATAGCAAATTACCAGTTCTATAATTAGTGGTCCTATCTTTGGAACATACATACCATTCATTTGCATCAGAAACTTGAAATGCTGGGCAGACCCAATCTGGAGGAAGTCATCTTTTTAAGAATTCCTGTCCCTTTCCTTTCCGCCTGCAGCAGCACCTGTAGCTGAATGTTTTTGACTCAGGTGGTTTAGTGCCTTCTTAGAAGGAAGAAAACCCATGGCTCTGCCAGTCTGTTCCCCAGTGAGGAGGTCAGGCAGGTGAATACAAGCTTTGTGTTACTGCGATGTTGGTCAAAGGGGTGTGGGTGGGCAGCAAGGAGGCTGCAGACTTTCTAGATTGTTTGTTCCACTGTAATCTGATGCTTTTTTAAGTGCAGCTACGTGGTTTTCCCATTGCCTGTGATGATCTCTACAGATAAGCCTGCCGGGAAGTTCCCTTGCCAAAGGGGATTGGTAGTGCTCAGTCTCAGGGGTCACATGTCCTTGCCAGGTAACAAGGACTCCTTGTCCATGCTGGCTGAAGACAAGCAGGAACAGACCTTTCCTTGTCTCTGACCAATGAGGCAGCTCTCGTGCCCCAGCTGGGAGAGAAGCAGGATTCACTTGTGTGTCCAGGAAAAGTCTTCCACATTTCTCCTCTCAGCTGAGAAGACAGCTCTGTTAAAGGAGCCCCATTGTCAGGTTCTCTGACAGTGACATCTAGGTACCTCGGGGCTAGACCATCCAGGTAAACCCTGACCACACAGGTAGGGACAGGTGGTCTGGGCATGTTGCAAAGGGAAGAGAGGGGCCTTGAGGCCGTATCTGTATGTACAGGAAGGGGAGGATTGTTTCCCTGGCCTTCGTCACTGTGGACATTTTTTGACCAGAATGAAAACCTGGGTGGGGCGCAACCCAGGACTGCCGGGCATCACCACAGCAGTACCTTGATGCGGGCTCCATGCCGCTGTGGCCCTCCTGCTGTCCTTCTAGGCCTGCCTCTCTCTTGTTAGGCCCGGTCTTTCTCATGCCAGCTCACCCTCGTCCCTGGCACAGGCCCAGATGGAGGCCCAGGGGTCCCGGCAGGGTGGGCTGGTGTTGGGTTAGATGGCCAGACGGCCCTGATGGGGCTTGTGCTTGTGTTTGAAGGAGGACGACAGGCACCTGAAGGTGTTCTGTGAGCTCCTGGGCCTGGAGAGTCGCAAAGTTGCTCAGTGGCTGTGCAATCGCAAAATCGTCACAACCTCCGAGACCGTGGTGAAGCCCATGACCAGGCCCCAGGCGGTCAACGCCAGGGATGCACTGGCCAAAAAGATCTACGCTCACCTGTTCGACTTCATTGTGGAGAGAATTAACCAAGCGTTGCAGTTTTCAGGCAAGCAGCACACTTTTATTGGTGTTTTGGACATTTATGGGTAAGATTCTCTTCTGTGAGCCTGTCTTTCCTCATTTAAATGTCAAATGCCCATTATTTTTAGATCATTTTGTTCTGGTATCTTTTTTGTGTTTCACATGATCCAGAAGGATAGCGTTCTCTACGTTTGCATGTGTCGATGTTAAGTACAGTCCCCTGGGCTACAGTGTGTTTTATTTAGAGCGTATTACGTAAACGCTGAATTAATAGTGGCCAGCACCCAGAGCTTACCGCATGTTGGCTACCGTGCTGGCTGGTCACCACGCACTTGCTCACTGACTTCTCAAACCGGGGAAACAACGAAGGCTTACACGCAGAAATGTGTCCTCGGTTGCTCTGCTGGTGAGAGAGCCATGTCTGTTTCCCTGCAAAGGCCCCGTGAGGTGTGGAGCCCTGACACACCTTTTCCATTTCAAAGGGGCGAAATGACAGGCCCAGAGGTCCGGCACCTTGCCCACGCTCACAGGGTCAGAGGTAGACTCAAAGCCAGGCCTTTGAGCAGACAGCCTCGCACACCCTGGAATCCTCTTCTATTCGGGGACGCCAGCCCTTCTCCAGCTGTTCTAATACCGTTGGGGGTGAAGTTCCCACCAGACTGGAGTTGCTCTTCCTCCTCTTTGCCCGGTCCTCCTTTTCTAAATCCAAGGCCAAACACATGCCCCAGGTGCTTGAAGGGTCCCTAGAGTGTGAGTGAGTGAGGACAAGCCAGTGTGGAGGCAGGCTGTGAGGGCTGTTGGCACTTAGGCATTTGTCTGTCAACAACTGGCCTCAAATGCCCAACACCTCGCCCCTCCTGGGACCGGGACTGGTCCTGGTTTCTCAGGGGTGGGGGAGAGGGCAGCTCATTGCGTTCAAGGCATCACAGAGTGTCCTCCCTGGCTTGGGGAGTGTTCCCCCACACCCCGTGAGCAGCAGCCCGACCTCCCTCCCCATACAGAGGAGAGAGCCGGCTCTGGGCGCCCCCACCCCAGCCTGCTGGGGGACGGAGGGAACAGATGGGCCATGGTGATGCTGTTGAACTTTTACCCAGGTGCAGAGACTCAGCTTTCCCATAGCTGTGTAATGCAAGACAGTGCCTCAAGGGAGGTACTTTGTTTAGTTTAGATTCTGAGTTAATGTATGTGACTCCCAATTAATAGCGTATGTCAACAGTTCTAATATGCTGACACACTACGGGGCTAGTCCAGTGAGTGATTTACCTTGCCTTGTGCTGCAAAGAGGATTTGAGCAGCCGCTAAGAATCTCAGTAGACTTTTCAAAAGAAATAGTCTCATTTAACAATGATCTCTTTTATGGTGGTAGAATTACGTGATTGCTATAGTATTCTGTTCTTTTCTGCGTGTTTAACTGTCTTAAAAATAAATAATCCTTTAAGGATAGATGATTCCATTCATCCAACACATATTTAAGTGCCAGGCATGTGAGGGGTGTGACTGGGGAACAGAATAGGTACATGGCCCCTGCCCTCTCGGGACTTAAATTTTAGGGGAGAAGGCAGGCAGGTAATTAGAGATTGGGAAGCTTCTTGTGATGGGAATAAGCAAATGAGCAGGTGGGTGGGCTGGAGGTTAACAGGGGCTGGGGGAGAGAGGAGGGCAGCTAACAAGCCACAGGGAGTGAGGAGAATGGCAGGCAGGAGTCAGATGCCTGCAGACCACTGAAATAAGGAATCTGAGGTTTTGGTTACGTGAACACACCTGAGACAGGAACTGTAAATTTATAAGAACGTGTTAAAGTATATCTTACCTTAAAATTTTAACATTAAAATCCACTTCAGAGATAATAAAAGTAGCATGCTTGCTGCCATCCGTGAATTAATGGTACCCTCTAAGAAAAGAAGCTCTTCTCTGAGTAACAGGGCTGCTGCCTGGGGCGAATCCTTTCACGCCTTTCCCCAGCGGGTGCTCCTGTGATGGGCCCTTGCTCAGGCCCTCCAGGCAACTCTTGAGAGAGCTGGGCTCAGTTTGGTCTGGAAATACATCAGCCTCAAAGGAAAAGTTACCAGCCCTGAAAGTGATGACAGCCAAAGCCGTGAGCCTTGAGGTTTCTGCTCAGAACAACACGAAGACTTGTGGTTCCCCAGCCAGTCAGGCGTCTACGTGCTCTGGACCCAGAGTGGGGCCGGGGGTCAGGACCCTGGGAGGGAGCACTGCAGCACCAGCTGGGTGGCCCTGAGAAAGTCCTAAGACTTCTCCAAACTTTGGTTTCTGCCTCTGTAAGCTGGGGCCTCTCTTGCAGGGGTTATTAGGAAGATCAAATGGACTAAATTGTGGAGGCATCTTCGGAACCATAAGCCTCATTCACATGTGAAATGTTGTCATAGCTAATGTGCTTCTGGCATTTTAGGTCATAGATTGAGGTCTTTCCATGGGTTTTGAACTTTAGATCTGAGAGCCCATTTTTGGGTGAGGGAGCGTGTAAAAGGACAGGTAGATAATCATTGATATTTGATATTCTAGAAAGCCTCGCCTTTGGCCCTGGCTGTGGGCTGTGGAGCATGAGGAGGCCCTTTGGACTCTCCCCCGGCCTGAGCTGTGTGGGCTCTGCTCTTGCTTTGAGTCACCCTGGAGCTGTCCAGAGCACAATCCAGGCCCTTACCCTGCCCTCGAATTCTAACCTGAGCCAACCTGGCTCAGTCAAGTGCAACGCTCAGTCCCTGTGGCTGGAGCTGGTGGAACCACTCAGAATTAGAGCAAATAAGAGCCAAGGCTTTGGAGCCCCCTACCCCCCACCAAGAGCTGGGGTCAAATTACGCATCTGGCCCCACTTGCTGCTGCTGGCCTCTGTCGCTCAGGTGTGATGGTCCGGCACCTAGGGCGATGTTAGGGTTAAGTGAGGTCGAGAGCATCCACCCTGAGACCTGCAGTGCTCAGCTTCCCCCCTGCCAGGCCAGAGCGTTCAGCTGGGAAGCAGAAGGCCGTGCTGCGTTCTGTTCAGCCCACACCGTGTCTTCCAGAGTGAGAGAATTCACGTCCGAGTCCAGATTTGCAGCTCCTCTTGCGAATGGGGCGGTCTCACATTCAGCCCCGCGCTGACGGCTGCCTTGCCCCAGGGCTCCCTGCCCTGTTGTCTCCAGCCCCTTTCCGGTTTCTGTCCCGCCCGCCTCCTCCCAGGTCTTGAGTTTACAGCTCCAGAGATAAGTGTTCAAAGTCTGAAAATAGACGTGATGGGGTCTGGTGGGCTGCGGGCTCTTAAATGACCTTGCCCTTGTCCTCCAAGAACTCAGATACCAGGCCCTGGGGAGGCAGAACTGTGCCGCCTCTCCCTTCAGCAGAGTGGGAGCACAGGAGACAGCCTTGCCTTTCCCCAAAGCACAGGTATGGCAGGCCGGCTCGCAGCTGAGTCTGACACGAGCTGTGGGACCTCAGGCGCGCTTCTTAACCTCAGAGCCGTGTGTCCTCACCGACAAAAAGGGTGATGGAGTCTGGGTGCCGTTGTGTGAAGCAAATGCGGCGGCCTCTGCCCAGCCTGTGCGAACGCCGGCCTCTGGCAGCCTGCAAATGATTTAGCAACTGCCGGGATATTAAAACCAGAAGCTTTGGGGCATATTTAAAACTTGATGAAAGCAGCAAACTTTTAAACTGTGAAGTTTGTCAAAAAATACTTATCTCTAAACAAATGTGTATGCCCCGCAAGTATGTTTTAACTTGTTTAAACCATATTTCAGTTTTGAAACCTTTGATGTGAACAGCTTTGAACAGTTCTGCATCAATTACGCTAACGAGAAGCTGCAACAGCAGTTTAACCTGGTAGGTGACTTTTCTGCTTTCTTGAAACTGGTTCTCAGCCCTGTGTGTGCGCCCACAGGTCTCTCCTCCGATCGCTAGCATGGTGCCCGAGCCCCACGCTGGCTCACTGCACCACCTTGTGGCCCTGTCTTGAAATCACACCTTCCTGTCCTAGTTCATCCTATTCTAGCCCCCTGGCCAGCTGCGCAGCGGCAGTCCATCACCTGCCCGACTCGGTCACAGACCCTCTGTGCAGCTGGACCAAATGATTGAGTTTCCTGAAGGCCCCATGGCCTTGCAAGCCTCTGTGCCATAGCCCACCTGCTCCTGTCCTTTCCCCATCCCTTCTTAGCCTGACAAATTCTTGTCTTTTGAAATTGAGCTTCTCCCAAACAACTCCTGAAGTAGTATGACGTCATAGAGAGCATGGACTTTTGCCCCAAGTGAACTGGGTTTGAATCTCTGCTCTCCCACCTTCTTCCTCTGGGACCTTAGGTTCAGAGCCTCAGTTTCCTCTTTGGGAAAAATGGGTCACTGGTATCTGCCTGCCTGATATTGTTCTGAGGAGTAGACCTAACGTTGAATGGTAAATGTTTCTTTTCTTTCCTTTTCCTCACTTTGGACTTAATCCATGTATAACTTAAATTTCATCCCACTGCAAATGTATGTTTTGTTAGCATTCTCAAGGATTCCCTGAAGTTTAGCACTTAATAACTAGAAGTAAAGTTTATTCCCGGTAGATACGCTGCGTAATTCACACGAAGTCACCCCGCCATCCTTTGCATTCCCCTCAGCCCCCATCACTACTGTGCTCTCTCTGGCCTCTATGAGAGCCCTGTTTCTCAACCTCCTATTGGGCTTCCGTGCCGGCACAGGGATTCTTCTGTGGGAGGCTTTCTTTTCGCTGCCCCTCCCCTCCCCCCACTTGCAGCAGGGATGAGCTCAAGCCAGTCCTCTGGGAAGCCTCCCTGATACCCTTAGGGGCTGAACAATTAGTGAACGAAGTTCTCCATGTTGTTGGCTTCTCACGCCAGCCCCACGGCCGGCATTCTCGGGCAGGCTGGCTCGCACCCAGCCAGAGAGGCTGCATCTGTCTTGGCTAGTGGCAGTGCTGTGAGCAGGGAGAGGTTGCAGGGCCACCCTGAGTATGCGTGGTGTTGGAGGCAAGAGGGTGTGGGGGCCCACTCAGACCAGCGGGGAGGAGCACATTAGGAGCTCTGCAGCATCCGTCCTGCGTAAGGACGGTAGCCTGCACCTTAGGGTCTTTGCTAAACGTTGCAAACCAGTCAGGTATCTGTGTTTTCCAAGGGCTTATGTCCTGGACTTTGGAAGCACACTATAATGTTCTGTTTTATTTTCTCTACTAACTTCTGGATTTCCAGCATGTCTTTAAACTTGAACAAGAAGAATATATGAAGGAAGATATCCCTTGGACTCTGATAGATTTTTATGACAACCAACCAGTTATTGACCTGATTGAAGCAAAAATGGGTATTTTGGAGTTACTGGATGAAGAATGCTTGGTAACTTAAAAAATTTTTTTTTGTTCAAATTCTGCATAGTAACAGATAAGCATATTACAAGCTGGATTGGGGGGGGGTATGCATGTAAATTCCTGACGTGTTACTCAAATGGTTGGACGCTAATGCTGGGACAGCAGTCCATGGCAGGAACCCCAGAGGGCCAGCTGAGCCTCTCACCCTCATCATGTGTAACCCACCACCGGGTACCATGCACAACCTCTCTGGTCATGTCCAGCAAGGAGGAGCCCTTTGAGGCTGTCCTAGGCATATTTGGAATGGACGTGAAAATAGCAGATGACCTCACACCACTTGTTAATGACTAACAAGAATTGAGTTTTATTTCCTCATTCTTGTGAGTCATCCATTGGGAGGTGTAGCTGAAAAATCAACATCACACAATTCAAGAGAAGAGGTCTTTAGTTCTCCTGTTATTATTTCCCTCTAGGAAGAGCACTTTTACGGTGGGCCAACCTAGCAGTGTCCCTCATGGGGCCACAGGGACAAATAATCCCCAAGACAGTACTCGTTCTTTTGGTTTGAAGATTGTATTATGGGGTGTTGTGTGTAAGTGATGAATCACTGAGTTCTACTCCAGAAACCAATATTGTACTGCATGTTCACGAGCTGAAATTTAAAATAAAAATTAAAGTACTCCAGGGGTGCCTGGGTGGCTCGGTCGTTAGGCGTCTGCCTTCGGCTCAGGGCGTGATCCCGGCGTTGTGGGATCGAGCCCCACATCAGGCTCCACCGCTGGGAGCCTGCTTCTTCCTCTCCCACTCCCCCTGCTTGTGTTCCCTCTCTCGCTGGCTGTCTCTATCTCTGTCGAATAAATAGATAAAATCTTTAAAAAAAAAAAGTATTCCAAAGCTTAGTGGCTTAAAATAAAATTAATTAATTAAAATATTAACATTGTATTATGATTTTTAAACACCTATTTAGTTTCCTTTCCAGAGATTTATTTCAAAAAACATATATAATGTTAAAGACTAACTGGCCTTTTCTCCCTGAAATTCTCAATTCCACACCTTTTCTCACAGATTCTCCTCTCTGGTACCACCTGGGTTTCAGCCCCTGCAGGAAATACAAGATTAAAGGGCTGGCAGCAGGGCTAAGCATTCTGGAATGATCTAGTGAGGGCGTTGGCTAGGCAACCATTGTCACAAAGAAGCCTAGAGGTTGTCATTTGGACACAATGGGGGATTAAATTCAGAGTTTGGGCCGAATATCACTGATCACTTCCATATCACCAGTATCAAGAACAAGTTTTACAACTAGTTTTATTTGAGGAAGTAGTTATTAAATAGGCTGTAAAACGAAAGAAATGATTTTTCTGAGGTGGGGATGAGGTGGGGAGGATTACATTTAGGTGCTAGTCTTTTCCCATTCAACCAAGAATAAAAGTCACATTCATGTAATGAAATCTATGTTATTTTTTCCCCTGAACCTTTAGACTTCTTTGGGAAGAAAAAATAGGAATACTGCCAATTTTGCAAAAATAAATTTCTTCATTCTCGAGTTATATTCTATGTCCATTTCCTTCTCATTTATAACATTGTATGTTTCTAAAAGGACATCGATAGGTCTGTATAAATGGCGCTGTGAAGGTTGTTAGGATCAAGGACAGACGTGTGCCTCGAGCGGAAGCCACAGGTGTAGCAGCTCACTCTGAGGCGTCCGCTCACCTTGGTTTGTGAGAATCAGTACTTTTCTGTGCCCCTATTAATCTCTCCCCTCCAGTTTTCTTACTATTTGTTTTGCTTTTCTCTTGCAGTTACCACATGGGACTGATGAAAACTGGCTTCAAAAGCTGTATAATAATTTTGTCAACAGGAACTCTTTGTTTGAAAAACCCAGAATGTCAAATACCTCCTTTATCATCCAGCACTTTGCTGACAAGGTACAGTGAGGTCTGGGGCGCTGCTGTCTGCTGGAGCGGAGACGCTTCCGAGGTGCGGGGGGCAGGCCGGGGACTTCGCTGGCTGGGTTCACGTCATGCTCGGTGCATGGCTGTGATGCAGGAGACAGGCACGCATGTTTAACAATTTTTAATTTGTTTTTGTCACAAAATACGAGCTTCAGCTGTCGTGCTTTAAAGATAAACATGTGGCTAGTGGATCTCATTTCGATTTTGGATTTCCTGGGAATTTATTAGTCTCTTATCAGTTTATTTCCTCTATGAAATTGTTATACTCAAGACAGCATAATTGTTTTCTCTAATGAAAGCTATATCTTTTTTTTTGAGGTTTTCTATTTCTATGTTACAGTGGTAACATAGGCTGGCTCAAGATGTTGCATTTTCTAAATCTTTGTTTTCTTCTTTATGGATCTATTTTTTATGAAACATATTACTTTAATAAAAAGAAAAGGTTATTTTTAAATTACATTACAGAAATCTTAGGAAATAGGGGGAAAAAAAGAAAAATCACCATAACCACTTGCCATAAACATATGTTCTCATCTTGTTTTCCTTCCCTAAGGAAACTCCCGCCCTCGGAGCATTCGCCAGTTGGGTGTTACTCCTGGGGCCTGGCCAGTGCCTGGGGACCGTGGGAGCAGTGCTAGTGCTGGGGGTCAGAGCGTGCTCAGTGTGACTGAGAGGATAGGGCAGGGGACAACGAGCCGGAAAGTCGTAGTGACTTTGTGGCCTAGCGGAGCACTGTACAAACCGGGTCGCATTTTCGATTCCTGAGGAGACGCGTATGAAATGAAATGCCTCAGGTTGTATTTTCCAGTGGTTGTCTTTTGCAATTCCACAGCTGGAGGAAAGGAGAAAAAGCGGGGGAGGTATCAGATATATATGGGATGTACTTTGAAGTACATCCCTCTTCATAGTACTTGGTTTCTGCACCTTTAATTCTCTCGCCCCTGGCACTTCCAAGAAGTCCCTCTTAAAAGCAGCATTTTGGGTGGATTGCAGGTTGGCGGGAAGAAACCACATACACTAGGGTTAGCTTAGGTTCCTGGTTTAATTAGCCAGGGAAATACAGTCGTTTTGAAAGTGAGACGGCTGTGCTGAGAGACAGCAAGTGAGCGCATCATCCCACGGTCCCCAGAGCTCCCAACAGAGCACCTGCGACACTGTCCCCACAGACGGTCTTATTACATTGTCACACCTTTGTCCATTTAAGCCAGTGGTTCACACCACCAGCCTGGAAGAATTTAAACAGCAGTCCAAGATCTTCATTCACAAGGGAGTGTTTGCACACAGCCAGTATTCCTGGTTCTTAACCCAAACTCTGCCCAGCAAGGACACTGCCTCACTTAGGGGGACAAAGCAGAGTACTTGCTCAGGGGTCCGTGAACACCCTCTCTGTCCCCAGATTCCAGCATCCCCAAAAGCCTGTTTCTGCACAGTTATTAAAATTTGTGTTTTAAAACATATTTTCTAATTTGTGAAAAATATGTATCACATAATAAACTGTGTAACCCAGAGGCATAAACTGTTGGGGTTTAAATGTTTAAGCAACCACCCTGGATACGTTATCTGAAGGATTCAAGAAGCCTTGTGGATCAGAAAGGGCCACATGGAGTTTCTCTAAGCCAGACTGAAGCAGGGCAGGCAGGTACCCACTCTAACCTGACTCTAAGGGCTTTGGTGGCCCTTGAAAACTTTGTGGTCAAATGGTCAGTCTTTCTTTCCTTCCTACTATATTAATGCTGCTTTAGGAAAATATTTCTGTTTGAGCTCAAAGGACAACACTGAGCTATTTTTCTCCTCCTGGTGGCTTCAAAGGCAGAGTGAACACCAAGCCAGTTCTTTGTGGACCTGTGTGTATTAACTGCACACGTTGCAGGGACTGACTGGTCACCTGTGGCTAGAGGGAACCGACAGGTGAATACAGTGTGATCAGTGACTAGTGAGAAATCCAGGCAGTGGGAGGGCCTGGCTCTTTCCCTCCGNTGACATATTCCCCATTTCCCAAGTTTTATATAAATGGTTTTGTGTGATAAACAGAAACTGAACCTCTTTTTAGAGGATTGCCTTTTTAGCCCCTTCATTAATCGTTGTTAAAAAGGAAAAAGAAAAACTCCGTGGTACTTGGATGTCGTCTGCTTTTGTTTCTTTGGAAATAATTAAATCCTTTCTCTGCATAGGTAGAATATAAATGTGAAGGTTTCCTTGAGAAGAACAGAGACACCGTCTATGACATGCTGGTTGAAATCATGAGAGCGAGCAAGGTTTGTAAGCTTCTAAGAGAGTAATGAATGTTATTTGTTATGTAACTTTGACATGGACGTAGATGTGTACCAGGAAAGAGTAAGAAGTGTGCGGGTGTGTGTACTGTCTTGCAGTGGCAAACTGTAGCTCAGACGTAGAAAAAAAGAACTGTTTTGGAATTGGGACTAAAATATGTATCAAGCTTCTGAAAGCATCCAAATAAATATCCACTAGACACAAAATCAGAAATCAAATGTGCAGATGCCAGCGAAGAAGGATAGGTAATATATAACCAGTTACAGGACCACAGTTTACATTTGATTCATTCACGCGTAAATATTTATTTTTATTTTTAAAGATTTTATTTATTTATTTATTTGACAGAGAGACAGCCAGCGAGAGAGGGAACACAAGCAGGGGGAGTGGGAGAGGAAGAAGCAGGCTCCCAGCGGAGGAGCCCGACGTGGGGCTCGATCCCACAACGCCGGGATCACACCCTGAGCCGAAGGCAGACGCTTAACGACTGCGCCACCCAGGCGCCCCCTCACTCATAAATATTTATATAGTACCTACCATGTGCCCCGATTCCAGATACAGCAGTGAACAAGGCAGTCAGGGTTCTTGTCCTGGTGGAGCTCACGTTCTTCAGGGAGTGACATACCCTAACCACATAAGTAGCAATGGCAGGTAGTAGTAAGCGCCCAAAGGAAACCAGGGCCAGATAGAGAGAAGGTGATCTGGGAAAGGGGTGCCGGCTCCCACGTGCAAGCTCCTCAAATCCACAGTTCGATATGAGGAGTAGTGTCACCAAAGGAAGGACTTCTGGATTTTTCTTTTCCTCTTCGAACATTTCCGTATTAACATTTGAGAATAAGAATATTGCATACACGAGGCTTCATTTTGGGAATATTTGGTTAGATCGTATTTATTTTTCTTCTTTTAAAAGATCCCCAGTCCTTTGTTGATATTCAGGTATTTTGACAGTTGCCCAAATGAGCGTGACACCTCCCCTAACAATCATAAACAAGTCACAGGCATGACACCTTCAGTTATTAAAACTGGTTTATGTTAGAGAATTCAGTGTGGAAATGACCTGCATCTTGTGTACAGAATTAGCTGATTTAATTCACCAATTGTTTACTCACCCCCAAGCATACCCTGGGGTCCATTCTAGAAGTGGATGCGGATCACGGGAAGGCACAGATGGGCCCCTGTGCTCAGCACAAAGGCTGTCAGAGGTGCGGGACATTCAGACCCAGTGGTTTCACGGCGGGAGCATACAAGGATGTGTTAGGCAGGGACTTTCCTCCAAAGGAGATGGTCAAAGTCTGATTTAAAAGAGAAAAAAAGTGAGTTTCGCTCTAAGAAGATAAGACACTTTATTTTTTTATTTATTTTTTAAGATTTTATTTATTCTACAGAGATAGAGACAGCCAGCGAGAGAGGGAACACAAGCAGGGGGAGTGGGAGAGGAAGAAGCAGGCTCATAGCGGAGGAGCCTGATGTGGGGCTCGATCCCAGAACGCCGGGATCACGCCCTGAGCCGAAGGCAGACGCTTAACCACTGTGCCACCCAGGCGCCCCAGAAGATTATCTTATTTAAAAGAAATTGGAATTACTTTAGTCAGGGCACAAATTTTTTTTACCTTTAAAAAAAAAAAAAAACCTTAATCTAAGCAAGTAAAGGGAGTGGAGCTAGAACCTCGAATAGTGGGTAGAGTTTAGATGTGCAGGGATGAAAATGTGAGGGAGGAGGGAGGAGATTCCAGGTGTAGAAACAGCATACAGACCCACATACCCACACAGACATTCGCTGGGATTTCCTCTCTGCTCATACTCCTGGAAAGAAGCCATGCGTCATCCCAAGGGAGGGAAGTCCTCTCATGGGATTCAGATTTGGCTGTAGAGACTGATCGAGATTACTAATCTCACTTTACATGAGCTCATTGTGACCATTTACATGGTTTGAATCAGCTGACGACTGAGAGTAACACCTTTGGACACTGAAATCCTTTCTGTTCCTTCCAGTTCCATCTCTGTGCCAATTTTTTTCAAGAAAATCCAGTTCCTCCTTCCCCTTTCAGTTCGGCGATCACAGTGAAATCTGCAAAGCCAGTCATCAAGCCAAACAACAAGCAGTTCCGGACCACAGTGGGAAGCAAGGTACCCAGAAAGTATCTGAGGGCAAGGGGGCCAGGGGCGTGGGCCAGGCCCTACAGGGAGCCAGGCAGCGGTTGGGCCCACGTTCCAGGCCCGGACGTGGGCACTGAGCTGCTTCCTGTCTACTATACGTGTAAGTGCAAAGAAAAGCCACAGTTCACCATCGTTATACCTCAGCCTGCAAGGCTGCACACACCTGAGCAAACCACGTGTTCACACAATAACGTGATTTACAAAGTTCCCTGCTATTTTGGAAGAAGAGGCTAGAGCAGCATTCTGTCCAGAACATAGGACATGCTAATAATCACAGTCATGGTTTGAAAGTTTTCATAGTAGATGTTTATGCATGAGGTTAACGTTTCTCCTTCTTAATTTACCAAGGTTGGGCCGCCTATTTTTTTTTTTTTTTTTGGCCTTGACCTAAGCATCAAATTGCAGCATGACACTTATTCTCTGACCTTGTTTCCTAGTTTCGCAGCTCTCTGTATCTGCTCATGGAAACCCTCAATGCGACCACACCCCACTATGTCCGATGCATCAAGCCGAACGATGAGAAATTACCCTTCGAGTGAGTGTTCCAATGCAGCAGAGGGAGAACACCGAGGAGGTCGTGTCTGTCGTGATGCTGGAGAATTTGCTTATAATTCCCTTGCACTTTACTATTTCTGGGTTTTTTAACGATTCAGAACAACCCCATCCTTCACACACACTGTTAGACAGCACAACCCCTCTACAGAGGCTAAACCATCTTGTCTCCAGGAGGAAGCAAAGGGGCTAGCTTTGAAAGAATAGTCCACAACTGAAGTCTATGCGACTGAGGGAGCCAGAGCATTTCCTTGATTATAAGAAGACTTCGGGTACAGCACGGTGACTATGGTTAATAATACTTTATTGTGTGTTTGAAAGTTGCCAAGAGAGTAGATCTTAAAAGTCCTCCTGACAGGAAAGAAACTGCTGTAACTACGGCGATGGGTGTGCTCTCACTTATGTGACTGTTTCACAATACATATGAACACCGAGTCACTGTGCTGTACACCTCAGGCTACTGTGATGCTTCCTGTCAGTTACACCTCAGTAAAAAAGAACATTTGTTTTTTGAAAGAAAGGTGGTAGAGGAACAGAGGTGTCGCCCTCAAACATGGCATGAGATGGGAGACTTGCTCTCTGCAGCCCGTGGGCAAACCCCAGGCTCGGGAGCGGACGTTGCAGAGTGTCTTTGAGCTGACTAGAGCTGACAGGTGTCCGAGGGGCGTGCACCGTCCGTGGAGGTGGCAAATGTGTCTGTGGGCACCAGACGCTCAGACCCCAGCTGGAGGGTGTCCCGTCAAGGGAATTCTAGCATCAAATGGGCACTTGGACAAGGCAAGTGGGAACGTTTCCTCTACTCTGGTTGTCTCGCGAAGCCGAACCAAGGCCCTTTCCCCACAAGGCCTTCTCCCTCTTTCCAATGTCAGAATCCATCGCTCCTTGCTCCCCGAACTCAGTCAGCTTCCAGAAGTCTTGCGGAGCTGCTGTTTTCATTTCCCCTCTGACGGGGATCTGTGGAGTAGCTGCTGGGTGCCCGGGGTGGGGATCGCAGGGATCGCAGAGGCCGGGCCTGCTCCCCAGGGCACACCGTCCAGGCGGCTCTGCTGCACTGCTCCTGGGCACATTTGTCAGTCCCAACGGCTTAACACATCTCCTAACACTCGTCTTCTTTCAGGTTCGACTCCAAAAGGATAGTTCAGCAGCTGCGAGCCTGTGGTGTTTTAGAGACGATTCGCATTAGTGCCCAGAGCTACCCTTCCAGGTTCGTTGTCACTCCTTGTTTGGGGGGGAAATGCCCAGCTGCAGGTCTGCTGAGAACCAAGGGAGCAGCTGCCTGGCAGATACTTGCATAAAATGCCCCCAAGATTTCCCACTGTTCTTCGCGAAGGCCAGAGGAGGGCCACTGACAGGCGGTGTGTCTGACAGGGGCCACCACCAGCCCGTCACCCGTTTCCATGGTTACTGAACACCGCCTGCTGCCTCCCCACTGCTCCTGGGAGAGGGAGCCGAAGGGGGAGGAGAGCACAATTGTTGGGGCAGTGTTAGCAGAAATACAGCTGGGGGAGCACACAGGTGTGTCAGGGTGAGGTCAAAGGTCAGTGCCATCATCCCAGAACTGACTTCACCCCCCAGCCCATTAGCAGCGGGATCCACAGACGTGCCACGCCTCCTCACTGCCACACTCCTTCGATCCCCTTTGACTTTGCAGGTGGACATACATCGAGTTCTACAGCCGCTACGGTGTGCTCATGACCAAACAGGAGCTTTCGTTCAGCGATAAAAAGGAGGTGTGCAAAGTGGTTTTACAGAGGCTCATCCAGGTCAGTCTCGCTTAGCTCCTGGAATGATGGGCTCTTACCGAGATGCCCATCTCCCGGATGTGTTTCCCTACCTGCCTGTCTCAGGACTGTGTTGTCACGAATGTCAAAGGAAGAAAATATGCCCCGAGCATTTGTGTGCTGAGGTCAGAGCAGACACACTCACAGGGGCATCATCTCCTGAGAGTAGGAGTCGCCGTTAGGGACCCAGACTCGAACCCCGGCCCCCCTCAGAGTCCTCTATCCTATGTTGTCCTCCCACAGTCTAAGGAGCTTCGATGGGCCTGGCTAATTGACATGGTCAGCTGAGATGTCTCTAGCCCAGGAGGATCCCAGACAGGGCACTCCGTGTGGATCTGGGCCATTGCTGCAGCAGTGAGTGGTGACAGGAAGGAAGTGGGGACAGAGGTACCATGGCCAGGAAAGGGGGTGGTGAAGACAAACTGAAGTGAAGACAGAAACCAGACCTTTCCAGGCCCTGCTCTCTTGTAGAAACCACATAGGAATGGCCCAACTGAGAATCACCGAGCATGCACACACCCCTCTCACCCCACAGACGGACCCCTGAACCTCAAGTCCATTTCTTCCCCCAGTGGCTTTAAACAGACATCTCAAAAAATAAATCCCGAGGTCATGATCAGAATTTTTCTGCTTTGTGTCAAGGAACAGATGCGTCAAAATAACAATGTTTTGGCATCTTTGACTCTCTAAACATCTTTTCCAAATACTATAGAAACTCTGAAAGATTTTATTTCTGATTCTATCATTTTTCTCTTCCAGGATTCTAATCAGTACCAGTTTGGTAAAACCAAAATTTTCTTCAGAGCAGGACAAGTGGCCTATTTAGAGAAGCTCCGACTGGATAAGCTCAGGCGGAGTTGTGTTGTGATACAAAAGCACATCCGTGGCTGGCTCCAGAGAAAAAAATTCCTCCGAGAAAGACAAGCTGCCCTGACCATCCAGCAGTACTTCCGGGGTCAGCAAACTGTGAGGTACGCTGGAGTCCAGGAAGCAGGGGGCGTTGTGTGGCTCTCTCGACTGCTCACCTTGTGCAGAGGGGCCTGTCAAGGACAAACAGCCTTTCCCTGGGGGCACAGACGTGTGTGGGTGCCCTCCCATGGCCGTCAGTGAGCCTGGAGATGAGAAGGTCATGTCCTTGGGGCAGGTAGTGCTGACTCTGCCTACCGTTCCCACAGCAGAGGTGACCGTAGGACCCCAAAGAGAGGAAGCTCCACTCAGAGTTTTAAAGAGAGTCAGAACCCCAGTGAGACCAGGTAGAGGGACTGGGCCCCTTTTCCGTGGGAAGTGAAAATCCCGAAGGCAATCAGGGTCCTGGTGCAGCCCCTAAGGAAATGCCGTGAGTAGCCACTGACCAGCCACTGCAGATAGTGGGGGGCCGACCGTACCCGAGGGGATCCAGGGCAAGGCTCTGGCGGCAAACACAGAGCACCCGCCCAGGGGAAGGCTGAGTGGAGGGCAGTTAGCAATCTTACGCCTCACTGAGCGCTCCCCAGAGGCCGTGCCGGGCTGGCCGGTGAGATGGAGTCCTTCCCGGACAGCGGTGTGCGCTAGTGTGCGTCTGCGACGCCTCGGTCCTTGGCGCGCTGGGAGGAGAGTTGAGAAGGCAGCTGTTTAAGGGTCAGGCTGTGTCATGGAACCTGACCTCTTCCTGAGCTGAAGGCCTGACCTCCAGCAGCATCTGGGCTTCTAGACATGACTGGTACACCACAGCCTTCATCTCCGTGTGCTTCCAACTGGGCTTGCCACCCCACCCCAGGTGACCGTCTTACACGAATACACAGCCAGGCTTGCCCTCCTGTGCCCCTGGGTCAGGCAACAGCAGCCATCTCCAGGGCAGGAAGAACCAGGGTTATCTTCTTCCCCAAATCAGGCCCCCTTTCTGTTTGGGAATCGCTGTGGCCTGACAGTTCTACCCCTGCTTACCTCGCGTGTCTGTCCCTTCATTCCGTTGCCACACCCCTGTCCTAGATGAGGCCTCCACCACCACTTGCCTCCTGGTCCCACGGCGCAGCCTCCCCCTGCTGCCTGTCTTCCTGAAGCAGGGCCTGTGAGAACCACTGCCCACCTCTTGCCTCTGATGCCTCAGGGGACCTCTATTTCCTGCACTCAGTCTTTGACATGGCGTTCAAGGCCCCCATGGCCTAGATGCTTTCATGAGAATGGAAGCTCTGGGAGAGCTGGAACCCTGCTTTCATATGCCATAGTGGGTATTCAGTAACTATATTTTTAAATAACACATGGTCTCTATTTTTCTAATCTCACCGACTAATTTTTTCCATGTATCTTATATTCTGAGAGTTGCAGACAAATTCTCTTTTTCCAAATATTTCAGGCATTGCTTAGGCCTCCATGTGGTCACTGGTCCTTAGCCTGAAATGCCTTATCCAACCTTCACTGTCTGCAGAAATCCTACTTTTCCATCAAGGGCTGGCTCACAAGCAGAATGATAGCTCTGTAAGATCTCTCTTACAGATCTTTTAGTAGTTATTTTATTTTTCCTCTTATCCCACCTGGCCATTTATAAGTCTGTCTGCCACATGAGGTTATAAACTCTGGAGGTAAGAACTTTGTCTTCACCTCCAGTGCTTTAGACAGAAGTTAACAAGCTTTTTCTGTAAGAGCCAAATATTTGGGCTTTGGGGGCCATGCAGTTTCTCACATCTCTTCAACTTTGCTGTTATTAGCCAGGGATAATATGCAGATAATAGATGTGGCCGCGTTCCCATGACACTGGACAGTAATAGGCGGAAGGCTGCAGGATTGGTCCCCAGGCTGTCATTTGCCAATCCCTGATCCAGACCTTCTAGCGTGGTTTCCTACGAGGCTGAATGAGCAGGTGCAATCCCAAAGCCCAGTTCTGTTTTCACGTGTGTGAGTGACGGCGGATTGATTGGCCTGGATGTGAAGTGTGCAAGTTGCCACGTTGTTCCCGTGGCCCCGAGCAGGTCCTCATTCAGATCAGGGTGAAAGGAGAGGTGACGAGACTGACTTCCAGCAGGCATTAGAGTCAATGAGGTCTAGAGTTTAATGCCTAGATTTGCAAAACATTTGACTATTCCTCGGTGCAAAACAAAACAAAACAAAACGTCGCGCCCACTCGTCACTGTGCCGTAGAAGTCAGTGCTCTGTGGATAATAGGTTCACTCTGGGTTCTCTTTAACCAAGGAAAGCTGTTACGGCAACAGCCTTGAAAGAAGCATGGGCAGCCATCATCATTCAGAAGTACTGTCGTGGGTATCTCGTCCGCAATTTGTACCAGCTCATTCGCGTGGCCGCCATCACCATCCAGGCCTACACCCGAGGACTCCTGGCAAGGAGGAGGTACCGAAAGGTGCGCCCAAGACCCTGTGCTTTCTTAGGGCACGGGTCCCTCAGGGCTCTGGTTATTTTTCCCCAGTCATAGTGAGGTCATTCTTTTCCTGCATGAAGACTTTAAAGAGAGCAGGGAGTGCTGGTATCTGAGTGTCTGTTCATACATGTCCGCCACAGGTGGGTTTGGTCATCGTTTCAAAGGTCTAGATATAATAGGACTCTGTGGGTTGATGACAAGAAATTTGTATTTTACAATGTGAGAATGTTTTGATAGTTGCGTCTCTCAACGTTGGAGGAGTTGACGAGAGAAACAGTGGAGAGCCAATCTGCATTTCATAAAATCTTGTTTTAAAGATGCTGGAGGAACACAAGGCTGTGATCCTTCAGAAATATGCACGGGCGTGGCTGGCCAGACGCAGATTCCAGAGTATCCGACGATTCGTGCTCAACATTCAGCTTACTTACAGGGTCCAGCGTTTGCAGAAAAAGCTAGAAGATCAGGTAGGTGTTCGTAATGTATCTTTCAAATGTACTTTATCTAACCGATTTATTTTGTCCTGGGCCAATTCCTTAGCTAATGCTATTAAAATTTATGCCCATGTTAGGAAATTCAAATAGTTTATGTAGACCACCTGATTTAGAAAACAGAAATGTACTGTAAAAGGCTGCTCCATGAGGTTGTATAGGATGTACACTGCACAAGGGAAGCTGCCAAAGAGTGCAAGTGGGGCTGAAATCCAGGCTGGCTTTGCTTTTGCCAACCCGTGTGTCCCGGTACAAAGCTGGGCTGCCTTGAGGCAGGGGTGCCTTTTTCTCCTCTGCACAAAGATGTTGTCGGCATGCCAAGCCATGCTCCCTCAGGACTATGTTGGCTCAGAGGAGTTGCTCTTTTCTAATTTGCCAAAGGTCTGTATGGTCTCACTGCGCCCTGCCTATTTTGGGGAGACTCCTCATACCATTCCACTGGTAGGAAACAAAATCCACGTGTTCTTAGCCAGTGGGGAAGGGCTGTGGCATATACAGTGTCCAGATCGCTGAAACTCACTCCTGGGCCTGTCCTAAATAATACTGAGACTCTCCTACGGTAAACTTGAAACTTAGCCATGAACAATGCCGTAGGAGTCCTTAGTGAATGGATGAATGTGCAAAAAAAAAACCCTTGAAGTTTTGATGCGGTTTCTCCTGATTGTGCTCTTGTGTGGCCGGCCTGCACCTTACGTGGCTTGAGGAGAACAGCACCATTTGCTGCCATGACAGCTGGGAGTGGGGCGCCTGGGAGTCCCGACGCTGCCGGGGCTCCACGCTAGGTATATTCGTTTGCTAGGGCGGCCGTAACAAAACGGCCACAGCCTGTGTGGCTTACACAACAGGCATTTCTTTTGTCACAGTTCTGGAAGCTAGAAGGTCAAGATCAAGGTGTTGGCAGAGTTGAATTGTCTCTCCTTGACTTGCAGATGGCAGTCTCCCTATGTCTTCACATCGTCTTCCCTCTGTGTCTGTGTCCTAATCTCTTCTTATAAGGACACCAATCGTACTGGATTAGGGCCCGCCGATATGGACTCATTTTACCTTAATTTTGTCTTTAAAGACCCTATCTCTAAATAGAGTCAGGGTCTGAAGTGTTGAGTATTAGGACTGCAACGTGTGCATTTGGGGGGCAGCAGGGGAGACAGTGTATCCCACAGCTCTAGGGTTGTCTTGGAGCTCCAGGATCGGGCCACTCCCATGCTAAGAGTGCCATCAGCTCGGGAAGTTTGCCTGACCAGATCTGCCTTGCTGTTCGCACTGGGATGAAGATGCCCGTACGTGTCATCGTAGTGATAAATGTGATCAGTGTAGGTAAGGTCTGATAGATTTAGATGCCATGGCAAAGGTGGTGAGAGGCAAATGGAACAGCTTCCTTATTTTGGATAAACCCCCAAACATCTGCTGTTTTTTCCTCTAGAACAAAGAGAACCACGGGCTGGTGGAGAAGCTGACCAGCCTGGCCGCTCTTCGGGCCGGTGACATGGAGAAGATTCAGAAACTGGAATCCGAGCTGGACAGAGCAGCTGCCCACAGACACAATTATGAGGAGAAGGGGAGGAAATACAAGGCTGCCATAGAAGAGGTCTGTGCTGGTCGTGATTATGGAAATCCGTGCGCGTCTTTCTGTGCAAGAGGTCACGGCCCAGCATTTTCCCACAAAGCAGTCTGCAGAACATATCAGATATTGCTGTTGGCTTTCATCAACAAAGAGGGCCTCCCTTTCGGGGGAGGGGAGATCAGAGGCGAAGAGGAGGCTCATGCTTCAAGACGCACAACAGAAGGTTCCCTCTTAGTCCAACTATTGCGAAGGGATGAAAGCCCTTTCAAAGAGAAGGAGCCCTGTCTAGGTGCTTCTCTCTCTTCCAAGATGATCTTGGTCCCCTGTCGCTTGTCCATCTGGTGTGTGCCCTGAAGCCTCTTCCCCAGAGCAGCGGTGCAAAGCGTGGGGCAGGTTTTCGTCTCTGTGGTGTAGTAAAATGAGCGGTGGACAGAGTTCAGATGTCCCCAGCTCAGACCTTGTCTTTGCTGCCATCTGGTTGGGCAACCTTGGGCAAGTCCCTTACCCTCTCTGATGTAAGGTGGAAAATACCAAAAAGGGACCGACAGAGTCATTGTGAGGATAAAATTGCCAGATGACATCACCTAGCCAAGTGCCTACCGTAGAGCCCTGCACAGGTGAGAGCGGCAGTGTTCTGGAGAGGTCGTATTTATTGTCCCTCACTTTCCAAAGTCGTACAGCACCCAGGTTTGTGGCAGCCTGGAGCCCCAGGGCACCCTCCCTGTTGCATGCACTACTGGTCACCAACCGTCAGCACCAAGTGGCCCCAGCGGCTGGCCCAGCAGATACTGTACAAGGAGAACCTAAAATAATGGAGCTTTTGTCCAGGATCACACATCCTTCCTGAGTAATAACGCTCTTAAAGTGTGGATCCACTTTATATCATAAATTATTTATATCATATTAAATATGTAAATAATTGGCTATTGAGAAGCTTCCAGAAAAGGATAGAGGATTTTCTTGACTATGAGGAGACCTTGGCTTTGGTTGTTTCTCCTTGACTTCGGCCATCGCCGGGCCAGGTTGAGAACCAGTGTCTGCTTGAAGCCACACAGAGCCCTTGTGCATGAGATGAAACGTAGCATCTTGCAGCGGGCTGGCGCTGGCTGTTAGCCATGGATAGGAGCTGAGGCGGAAGGATGGGTGGATGGGTGGGTGGATGGATGGATAAAAATGCAGCCTTTCACCAAGAGGGGCTGTGGTGACAAAACTTGAAGTGAGGTTTTTAAAAAACCTTTTTTTTCCCCCTTCACTAGAAATTGGCAAAGCTTCAGAAGCGTAATTCAGAACTGGAAATACAAAAAGAGCAAATAGAGCTGCAGCTCCAAGAGAAGACTGAAGAGCTGAAAGGTAGAGCCCAGGGACGCCTGGGGGTGCGTTCACGTACTCACCTGTCCAGGCATTCGGGAAATAACTACGGGGTGGGAACTGAGTTTTAGGCAGAATCAGGAATTGCGATCTTTCCCAGTGAAATGAGAACATTTTTTGCCTCACAGGGAATAACTGTATTTAAGTTGTGGTAACATTACCCTACAGACTCTTCTGTTTTATTTCTGTCTTTTATCAGACGGCTCAGCAATCCCTGCCTCAGAACCGCCTGGGCCGTTTGCAAAATACAGACGGTTGGGCCATCAGCCTGGAACTCTCCCATCGGGAGGTGGTGTGTGAATGCGGCACAGCCAGGGTGGTTCCGACATCTATATTTTTTTAAAAACTTTGTGGCGATCCTGACGCGCAGTCAGGGTAATGCTGGCGTAATGTGGTTGCCAGCCACGGATCTGTAGTCAGATGTCACATCTGTCCAAATGACTGTAAGTGGTACCCCCTCCGCTGCTCCTGCCCTGGCTGTGAGTGCGGGCCCTGCTGAGCCCTTGAGCCATATCCCCCCAGCTGTCAGATGCAGACCCTCGGAACCAGCGGTATCACTTTCGTTCAGGGGTGTGGAGCAGCCCCCCTTAGCCTAGTTCTGTCCAACCCACATGCTAATGGCAAGCACTTGCTCAATTCCAGTAGGAACGGGAACCTGTTGCTTCCTGACCGGATGGTTTAAATGACCACCCTTGATCCCCTGTCCTGTCCAGGGCTCTTTCCCGTGAGCTCTGACGGGGCAGCAGGGGCGTGCGAGTTCAGGCCTGGGGAGCTAGCAGAGTGCACACCGGAGGCCCAGCGGGCAGTGGATTCACGGGGATCCAGAGGAGCACGGGAGCCCTGGGGGTTCGGCTCAGTGTGGGAGAGACCCATGTCAGGAGGAGGAAAGAAACATCCCAAGTCCTGGCTGGCAGCAGGAAAGGCTGTTGAGATGGTGGCAAGCACAGGAGTGACCTCCTGCCTCAGATAACGCGAGCCCGCCACCCGGTCTCTGAGAACCGATGGTGGGGCGTTGATGAGCACACGAGGTCGGAGTAAACCTGAGTAAACCTCAGGCCGGAGTTAGGGAAGGGCTTGCCCACCTCCACCTTTTTTTTTTTTTTTTTTTTTTTTTTTTTATTTTTATCTTCTGCTGATTCTCACCTGTGGCTTGTTGATCTTAGATACTGAGCTCCCACTTGGTCAGTCTGAATTGAGGCAGGAAGGACTTAAATTTGCCTCTGACAAGAGCCAGGAACAGCACTCTCTGGTTTATTTGTATGTGCATGCATGCTTCCATTTCTTTTCTGCCCTGGTGATTTCTCTTACCTCCTGAGAGTTTAGTAGTACATTAAAAAGTATGTCTTTTGTCCAGGAACCAGTTGCTTTGTAGGAGGAAGACGCCTCAGGAAGTGAAAGCCTTAATGAATTCTCTAGTTAGTGTTGGATAAATTAGATTTTTAATTGTTAGATAATTTTTTTAACTGTTTTAACTGTTGGATAGATTTTTTTTAAAAAAGATTTTATTTTTTTTTTTTATTCGACAGAGATAGAGACAGCCAGCGAGAGAGGGAACACAAGCAGGGGAAGTGGGAGAGGAAGAAGCAGGCTCATAGCGGAGGAGCCTGATGTGGGGCTCGATCCCATAACGCCGGGATCACGCCCTGAGCCGAAGGCAGACACCCAACCGCTGTGCCACCCAGGCGCCCCAACCTCTTAGTATTCTTAAACACACAGTCCTTCTAGAATCTATTTCATCACCAAATACTACTTAGAGCTTTTTGGAACAGAAAGACCCTCCTTACACAGAAAATGAATCACAAAGAACTCAAGCATGTTGTTACACTGTCATTGATAAGATAAAGAGAACTCAAAAGTCCTATGACTGTTGTATGTTTTCTTCATTGCTATGAAGATGGAAAGCTGTAGCAAACTTGGGTCAAAAATGTGAACTTTCAGGGACAATAATTTTTAAGATGTAAAAGCCTACCTCTGATACTTTGTTCAGTAAACCACTGTGCTTAATGCTAAGAAGAAACAAAATGTTCCTTTATGTAGATATATCCTATTTCATTCTAAATAATTCATGCTCCTTAAGATTTTGATGGGTTAGCCCCGTTTTCAGGGGCACCTGTTGTGTGTGGATATGTTGGGAACCTGGGGCTCTCATGGCTTCAGAATGACCAGAACCCCAATGATTATTGCCGGGCTGTCCAGTGTCGCCTCAACCTACACTTTGTTGTTAAAGACTCTTTGTTGTTAGAGACTCTTGTTTTAAAATGCAGCTTTGTCAGACTTCCTCTTCCCCTTTCAGAAATGAGATATAAGTCAAGGGTGGGGTGTCAACAAAGTACAAATAGACGTGTCAGGCTTTGATGGGTTAGCCCCGTTTTCTGGGGCACCTGTTGTGTGTGGATATGTTGGGAACCTGGGCTGTCACGGCTTCAGAATGACCAGAACCCCAATGATTATTGCCCGGCTGTCCAGTGTTGCCTCAACCTACACTTTGTTGTTAAAGACTCTTTGTTGTTAGAGACTCTTGTTTTAAAATGCAGCTTTGTCAGACTTCCTCTTCCCCTAGATGAAGACAGACACTATATTATTTTCTTGGTTATCATGAATAAGTGGTTCTCAGCCGAGAGAACGCTTTTGGTTCCCCTTTCCCTGTCGCAGATATGTGGCCTCGTCAGAGACGGTTTGGGAGGTCACAGCTGGAGCAGAGGTGCCCCTGGCTTCCAGTGGCTAGAAGCCAGAGTCGCCACTCAGCATCCCGCACCACACAGGACAGCCCCCTCTCCACGACAAAGTATTTTCCAATCCAAAGCGTCGACAGTGCCAAGACTGAAACCCCCTCATAAACTGACCATTTTCTTCCCAAAGGGTTTCGGTGCGCTTTCAGTAGTAATATATATTGTCTCAAAGCCTTTTTAAACAAATGATACTCAGACCCCCAAAAAAGGAGTATAAATGAAACTATTCACACATTTCTAGCATGACCCGTTTGTGAGAATTATTATTTCCCCTTCTTGTCTGTATTTCTAATTTCTAAACTATAAAAGTGACAGTTATCCTCTCATCTTAAGTCCCACTCATCGTGAATAGCCCCTAATTGTCCTCACATCCACGCTTTCTTAAATGTGACATGAAACTATCGAGGCATTGCTTTGCAGACGTATTTCAAAGAGCGTTCTCTCTTCACAGAAAAAATGGACGACCTCACCAAGCAGCTCTTTGATGATGTGCGAACAGAACAACAGCAGAGAATGTACGAAATCTCGTTTGCCTTGAAGCTACTGCTTCCTTCTCTCTCTCCGCTTTTATATTTTGCTTCTCCGCTTGCAGATAGCAGGTCACCGATACAAGAAAGCAGGGGGTGAATCTTTGTAGGAAGCGAGAGACTCAGACGGCTGAGAGCCGAGTCCCCCAGGGTGCACCTTTCAGGCCTGGCACAGGTCTTGCAGCTGTGGGCAGTGGACCCCCGGGAATTCCTCGCTTTCCCTTCATTGCTAAGACAGAAGTTCAGACATTGCCATCCCTTTCAGCTTCCATCAGGTCCAGGAAGGAAAATTATTGCCTAGGAAATAAGCCTGCCTCCCTCCCCCGTCTGTTGTGTCTGTTGACTTGACTCTCGCCCCAGACAATAAGGGATGGAACCCAGCTTGTGCTCTACCAGCCCCACCTTTCCTATCTCAGTACCAAACGCTTTGTTAATCTGCAAAGAGCGCAGTCTACACTTCCTTCTCTTATGGAGTCAACTCAGATGTTTTAGATCTGAAAGTAGGGATGCGTAGCAGGGTGTTGGGGAGAGACAAAGTGTTCTTGGCATGTTTCTGTTGCGGGCTGGAAGGCTCGGAGCTGGGGTGGAAGGATATATAACCTCCCCGCCTCGTTGGCAGAAGAGCCTGAGTCTCGGTAAGGAGCAGGACGCCAAAACGTTAGGGGCGGGAATGTCACCGAAGAGCTCCAAGAGCTAACAGATACGTGGTTCACGATCCTATGTGAGTTAAAATAGGGAGATTGGGTTCTTCACCTTGAAAATTTTCTCAGCTCTCAACCCTAGGAGAGGAGCTCCGTTCCTGGCATCTCACTGTGTACTAGGGCCACTTGGGAACAATCATTTCGAGAAGGGGTTTGGCGAGGCAGGCTGAGGCCAGGTCACTCTAAGTTCTTTGCAGTCCTCATCAGCACTCGCTTGCAGCTTGGTCTGGTCCCTGGTCAGCTGACTGGGGACGTTTTAGCCCCTGCCACTACCCTCGAGGGCATCCAGATGCCCGCAGCCTGCGGGTGACTCCCAACCAGCGTATGCAAGTCTGCGATTCTTTCAGCGCAGACTTCCGGCTGCAGTTTGCTTCTTTCAAGGTGCTTTACTGACCTCTTAGGAGCACTGTGGGGTTTTTTTGAAAGACCTGAAAACAAAGTCAAGAAGTTTGTTAATATCTATGGAAGGAAATGAAACACAAACCTACTGGGAATGTGACTCTTTTCCTGGGGCTTCTCCCTTTGTGCTACAGAAGCCCGTCATAAAATGAAACGAGACAAGAGCCTAGGAAGTGAGAGTAATGATTTAATAAACTCCTGGAGCCCCTGGGACTGCTTCCGTTCTGACTGGCCCCTCCGGGCTGGGCTGGGCTGAGTCGTGTCTCTCTTTGGTTATTTTCTTCGTCATCCCATATTTAATTGAGCAACCATCGCACAAGGAATTGGGTTTCCGTGGACTTTGGGGCGCTGGGATTTGCTGCAGTCTATTGTGGAATGTTTGAAGGGCTGGCCCCTCTGACATGTTAAATGGCTGTATTCACTTATTTAGGACCTAGCCAAACCCTTCTGTGATCCTTGACACTTGGCAGGGGCCAGGATTTGGCAGAATGTGCCAAGGTCTTTGCGGAGGGAAGGGGCCCCTCCGAGACACCACAGGGAACCACACAGAACTAGGGTGGCTTCAGGAATGGAGTATCCCAACCACCGCTGCGTCTTGGAGTTCAGCCTCCCTGTCCTGTGTTTCCTCTGTGTGACCACAGTAGAGCCATGTTTCTCAGATCAGAAGGTGTAAAAGGCTTCCCTAACCTAAGGGGACAGGAAACTGGCAGCTAAAAATAAGGCCATTGTCTGCTGGAACTGTCACAGTGAGTCCTAAATAACTTGTCTCCTTTCTGAGTCTCTTCTTATTATTTTCAAAATGATGTATTATTCTAATTTATGGTAAAGACTCTAGAGAAATCCTGAATTATTTTTTTCCTTTTGCACCTAGACTTCTTGAAAAAAGTTTTGAACTGAAAACACAAGACTATGAGAAGCAAATCTGGTCTTTGAAAGAAGACCTTCAAGCCCTCAGGGACGAGAAAATGCACCTGCAGCACCAACTAGAGGAAGAACGTGTCACCTCCGATGGCTTGAAGGGAGAGGTGGCCCAACTGAGAAAGCAGGCAAAGGTAGAAGGCACTTCTCGCTTGCAGATGAGCTCTCTGGCTGTGTTACCTGAGCTGCGTGGAGCGGGCAGTTTCACACTCCCACGGGATCAGATAGCTAAGAGCATCCGTATAAAGGCCAAAGTCAAAAGGACCCTGATTACTCTGGTTTTTCTAAGGATGAACCCCCAAGTTGCCTTTCACTCACCAATAATTGGTTTTCATATTTTAAAAGTCAGCTTTCTAACCCTTTTGAAATTATATGAAGTTATTCAAATATGCTGACCTAGAGAATATTTTCAAATTAAATTATAAATTGATATGAATCCTTCTTATACATTCCATCATGTTGTCTTATTTCTATAAATACCTGTATTAAAATTGAATCACCTTATTATCAGAATATTTTATTTTAAATTGTTATCAGAAAATCCACAAAAGCAATGATCCACGCTTGGACAGTCGAGGCTCAACTGAATTCCTTCCCTACCAGAAAACACAAAGCCAAGTGTCCCCATGTTCTTTAATGCAAAACATTTCAGTGTAAGTTTAGAAAGCTTTTAAGCTTCCACTAAATAAGTGAAATGCATGCTAGTAGAATATTGTTAAGATTATGCAGATATTCTCTGTAACAGTCATGGAATAGCCATGCATGGCTTAGAAGAACTTTAGGAATCACATCTGCATCACCTCTTGACTTCACAGGAGAGCGGTCCACATTCTCTGGGCCCCGGTTTCCTATCGTTTAAGAGAAGGAGTTTGGACTCTGGGATCAGGGAGGACCACGTATTGCTCTGACTATTTTGCTCTTAGGAGTCACACGAGGCTAATGTCAATCCAAGGGCGTCGTGTCCTCTGACTAGTCTGCCTCTTGGGACATCATATGGTTGCTCTTGGAGTGAGCCACCACTATTTGTCACTCACTTTCTCTTTGGTAGCTAAAACTTGGTCCAACCCCTCTGATGTGGTATATTCAGATTTGTCTGATTTTCATAGAAAATAAACATAATCGGTCTGTAAGTAAATACATATATGACTTGGAACATTTGCTGAAATATTACCAAGAGCAGGGTTTTTGGATTGGACAGTCCTGGGGCCCCATCAGCCCCCCTCCCCCGTGTGGCCCTGAGCATGCCATTTCACCTTCTGTAGCCCCAGTTTTCTCATCTATAAATAATTACTGCATCACCGTGCGGCCTATTGTAAGGTTGAGGTCGCGTATGTAAAGTGATCGGTAAATGTCAGTTGGATCTCCCTCTTCACCCTCTGAAGAAACTGGAGCTGTAGCCCTTAAACACTGAGACTAACTGAGAAAATATCACGGAGGGGTTATTTCCCGCTGTGATCTCCCCAAGCTGCAAAAACACACCTGTATCCTTTCTCAGGCTGCCCTCGCAAGGTAATAAAGGCAGAGTACAGCCTCTTCCCCACTGTGTCCCCTCAGTGCACCCCGGTCACACGCCCACGGCCAGCTCCTAGCCTCCATGGTCTGCCGCTGTGCTCCGTTGACACCTGGCGGGAGCCCAAACCCACAGTTACGACAGTGGTGGCTTGCCCACCTCCCTGCATCCAAGAGCTCATCGTACAGTGAAAGAGAAGTTAGCCCCTTAGATTTCACTTCTCTTGTGCCCCCTTCCTTCCTACCCCAGCCCAACCTTGTAGTAAGGAGCTATTTTTTCCATTATATGTAGTAAGGAAACTAATTCTATTGCTACAACCAACTACGTCTGGGAATAAGTAACAATATTTTGAGCCGTTAAACACGCTTCAAGGCCACACTGCATAGACAGTGATGATTTAACAAGATTTTAACTGGGTGAGGATGTCTTGGGTAGATACACAATACCGTAATAGTATTCTCTTTGTCTGGCATAAGCCGTAATAGCTATTTTTTCTTCACCCGGTACGGTAATTGCTGTGATACAGACAATCTCTGAGTTTGAAAAGGAGATAGAGCTACTTCAGACACAGAAGATAGATGTGGAGAAACACGTGCAGTCACAGAAACGGGAAATGAGAGGTAAGAAAAATACGAGTCGCTGAGCCCATGGGTACAGACCACGTTTATCATGGGTGTCACTGCCAAGGAAGTGTGTCCTTTGGTATGAGCCCGGTTGATTTGCTGGTTGGTTGGACATGTGACAGGTTGACTAGCTGGTTGACTTCATAGCTGGTAAGTTGGTTAGCTGATTGGTTGAACAGCTGGTAATTTAGCTGATGGTACGGTTAGCTGGACACTCTGTATGAAATCTAGAAAAGTGGGACCAAAAAAGGGAATGAGAGAAGAGAAATCATGCAGAAATGTAATTTATACCAGCGCTGCCTTTTCCCCTCAGAAAAGATGTCCGAGATCACCAAACAACTCCTTGAAAGCTATGACATTGAAGATGTTAGAAGCAGGTAATCATTTTCACATTACCAAACATTTAGAAACATTTAACACAGGAGTGAGATGATAGATTTTCTTACTCCCCTTATTTTCCAGGCTCTCGTTGGAAGATTTGGAACATTTAAATGAGGATGGAGAACTTTGGTTTGCTTATGAAGGACTAAAGAAAGCAACACAGTGAGAAATTCCCCCAGAGTTCTTTTTGATTTTCAGAGTTGATAGATAACTGGAAAGTCAAAAGTTTATCTTGCACAGATTTGACACGAAGGGAATTCCTTATAGGGGGCTGATCTAATAGTCGCTAGAAATATTTCACGAATTAAGTAATGAGTTTAATAATGAAAAACAATCTTTTTATAGGATAAACTTCCGAGTCATAAAGCCTGTAATTTGTATAGGGAAACTGATTATATCAAATAAGTTAGCCAGTGTTGCTCTAGAGATTGACTATGTTTAAATTGAAGGAGTTTGCTGTAATCTTTTACTTACAGACTTTATCTTTTAGAGCAAGTTCAGGCCCATGGCAAAATTTAGCATAAAATACAGAGATTTCCCAGAGATTTCCCTCCCCTCCCCCCACACAACCAATATTGGTATCCCCCACCAGAGTGTTACATTTGTTAAGATAGATGAACCAACGTTGATCTGTCATTATCATCCAGAATCAATAGTTTACATCGGGGTTCCCTGTTGGTGGTGTACATTGTCTGAGTTCGACAGATGCATAATGAATGTATATTTACTATTGTTGCATACAGAACATATTCTTAAACTATTAACGTGTAATTTTAATAATGTCTAAAATGTTCTACCGTTAACTACATATCAATGCCACATAGTGCTTCCTAACTGGCTAGACGGATTTTATAATTCTACGTACCAAATTCCGTAGCCTGTCGCTATGCGTATATACGTAAACTTGGTGTCCTCAGCGTGGTTCTCACTGTGAATTTTCGTAACTGCTGCACGTGTGCACGCTCACGGTCAGCACAGAAAATAAAGACCATGTGGTTCATTCCTTGGCCCCTCTTCTGACAGCGTGTTGGAGAGCCATTTCCAGTCCCAGAAGGACTGCTACGAAAAGGAGATCGAAGCTTTGAACTTCAAAGTGGTGCATCTAAGTCAAGAAATCAACCACCTGCAGAAATTATTTAGAGAAGAGACTGACATCAATGAAAGTATCCGTCATGAAGTTACCAGGCTAACATCGGAGAACATGGTATGATCTTAGCCATGGGTGCTGGGGGTGGCCATTATTCTAGAGATGTCATTTGTTAGTGGAAGAAAATTCAGTTTCTTGGCAGTAAACGATGGATCAGAATTGTGTTTTCTAGGAGTGAAATAACTGGGTCAGAAGAAAGAACTATAAAATTACCCTGGGCAGGAGAGCACTTTGATTTGAAAGTGGGTTAAGTTACCGTAGGATGGGTCCAAATTCTGTGATGTGTGTGTGTTTTTAAATCTGTGTATTGTAAGTCTAGCCCTAACCCCTTGGAAAGTGATAAAAACACTAAGGTAGGAGGATGACTCTGGCATGGGGCATGTGTTCAGGTCCGTCCCTCTGCTTGTGCTTCTCACCTCATGTTCTCAAGAACTTCTCTCTTCCGTGATGCCTGTTCTTCCGCCTGGAGTTTGTCTCCTCCTTTCTTCTAACTCAAGCCTACAGCCCTGGAGAAATGGTAGAGGAATCTCCTGACTGAAGGAACATCCTTTCTCAACCCCACATCACCTGCAACCACCACCCCATTTCTCTGGGGGAGCTGGCCAGGCTTCTCGGTGGCCACATAACGGATTTCGGCCAATTCCCCACAGCCACGCCATTCTGCCGTATGCCCCGACCACTGACCAGTGCTGCCTGCGCACGGCTAAGCCCGAAGCGTTCTTTTTCACCCCTATCTTATCTGTCAGCAACATTTGGTGACGTTAGTCACTCCCTCTTCCTCGCTGCTGTTTGTTCTGCCACGTTCCAGGATACCACGCTTTCCTAACAACCCACCTCGCTGGCTACCCCTTCCCAGCTTTCTTACCATTTCCTTCTCCTCTGCCTAACCTGAGAGTATTAGGAAATCTCTGGGCTGTGTCGCAGGTGAGGAGATGTGACCCGGGGCATAGCAGACATGTGGAGCAGTGATTAAGGACCTTCATGTCTTTGTTTATTCTTTGGATGAAACTTTAGCGAGGAACAGTGCAGAGCACGCATCCAAATGCACAGACAGGTATTCTTCCTGTGCACGTCAGAGGCACGGGTGTTTTTGCACACTTGGAGGACAGAAAAACTACTTATCTGACTGAGGGTCAGATGAGTGCCAGTTAAAGGTGAGTGACATTTAAAGAAATATGTAGATGGACAAGGACAGAGGACCGTGAAACATACTGGATCATTCCAGACCTCCACTAACAGAGCAGTGCACCACCTGGAATTCACAGGGCGCAGGGGCACCTCTTTGAGATCATTTTTGTGTTTCTAGATGAGGAGATGACATCTCTGAGCCTGGGCCGAAGAGGCTGGCTCACCTCAGCAGAGCCCCCACACGCCCTCCCAGACAGTGTACTTCCTTCCCCCCAAGAGACCCCGGTGATATCACGGTCGTAGCTGTGTGAGAGCCACTCCTTCCAAACGTGCTGGTATGGCTTGTGACTCTGTAGATCTTGAGGTAAAAAAACCATAGCGCCAAGCCAGTCTGAGGCCTTGGCTGGCCCTCCTACACAACTCTACCAGACGTTCGCTCCCTGGGGTTAAACACCTAGGTGGTCTAGTTTGCTTCTGAGTAGTTCTGAGACTTTGAAGTTCACAGACAAAACTGTTTTATATTCAAATATTTCTAATTCTTCTCTAAAGATGATCCCAGATTTCAAACAGCAGATTTCAGAGCTGGAGAAACAGAAGCAAGATCTGGAAATCCGCCTGAATGAACAAACGGAAAGCATGAAAGGTAATTGAAATTGTCATGAAACTACTTCTAGAAAACGATTCCCATGTCCAGGAAATGACAGAGAAGTCATTGTAGCCGGGGATCTCGAACTCTGGTTCTCCAGGGGCCCAGCCAGGTGACATAAACGTGAGAAGTGGGCTGAGCGGAGGGGACGGTAAGGTGCATGGAATTTAGAGGCTCAATGGCTTCCAAGCTCTGTTGATTGTTGCCAAGTGGCAATGTTGACCCCACGGTTGCTTGATAGTCCCATCTTTAGAGAAAAGCCAGAAATTCAGATTTTTATGTGAAATATCACCATTTTGGAATAATGGCGTTGAAAAATTTTTAAACATCGTTCAGACCAAACAAAACCTAATCTCAAGCAGGAAACAGCTTAGGACTGTCTCAAAGCATGACCAAATGCAAATCAAAATACGGTATGGACCCCAAAGTAAAGACAGTTCTCACTACAGGAAAACTGGAAGAATTGTCTGATCAGTTGAACCGCAATCGAGAAGAGGAAGGAACACAGAGAAAGTAAGTGTTAACGTGTATGTTCTTCAGGTTCCTGCTCAGGTAATGCTTTTCTTCTCTGAAATTGTGGGAGATACCAAGATACGTTATTAAGCCAAAAAAGCAAGGTGCTGATTAAGGTATATGATATATTACCATTCAAATGTGAAGGAAAAAAACATATATGTACACACCACACACAGACACACACACACACACACACACACACACACACACACACACACACACACACACACACACACCCGGGAGAATATACAAGAATCAAAACTTTTCTTGCTTCCAGGGAGGTTAACTGGATGGCTGGAGCACAGGGGAGGGGACATATTTTACCTTTTATACCCTTAGAATATCAATTATCTGTTCAAAAAACTGATGAAGTAAGACTGTATGAGAGAGAACAGATTTTCTTATAGCAGACCATTTAGGGTAAGGCTTGAAATCCGTGTGACAGAGAATCTTCACTGATAATCCCCCCAGATTTGCATCTTGACCAGCAGAGGGCCTGGTGCTGTGGTGGAGCCCTGCAAGGAAAATGCTTTGCTGACAGCTCATTGACATACTTAATTTTCAGAGCCATACACGGATGCCCTATGTCCTAGAGAGCATTTTTAGTCATGTGACTTTATTGGTAGGATGGGGATGAAATGAGAGCCCCGAATAGTAGGAAAGTGGTGAGACACAGTCTTGGATCTCTTTTGATAGGGCTACTACTTCTCTCTGATCCCTGGCTTTTTGAGAGTCTGGTCCCCAGGCTGTTCACAAAGGAGATAATCATTGGGCTTTTGGTCATAAGGGTGTGAGTGGGTGTGGATATCCCGGGGGAGCAGTCACCATCCTTTGGCAGTGTGGAAGCAAAAATCTCTTATCAGGTTAAGGAGACTGGGGCAGTCGTGGGTAATTTTATACCCAGCCAGCCCTGATCTTCACCCCCACCCCGACTTCAAAGACATTCCTATTCAGGTACTAGTCCCCTTACACATAAATTGGCCAAAGTGTTTTCCTGTCTTTGGAAATAATCAGTGTTTGCTATGACAATGACAATGACTTCTCCACTACGGTCAAACTGATGCCAAAATTTCCTTTATCTTTTTCTCAGGACCATCGAGGCCCAAAATGAAATACACACCAAAGAGAAAGAGAAGCTGATCAGTAAGATTCAAGAAATGCAGGAGGCCAGCGAGCACTTGAAGAAACAATTTGAAACTGAAAGTGAAGTCAAGAGTACTTTCCGGCAGGAAGCATCTCGTCTAACTATGGAAAACAGGGTGAGAAGTTCTCCAACTTGTTGATAAATGACTGTGTGCAGATGTCACCCAAAGGGGGGACATGACACTGAAAGCATACGATGAGGGGCGCGTGGGTGGCACAGCAGTTAAGCGTCTACCTTCGGCTCAGGGCGTGATCCCAGCGTTCTGGGATCAAGCCCCACATCAGGCTCCTCTCTATGAGCCTGCTTCTTCCTCTCCCACTCCCCCTGCTTGTGTTCCCTCTCTCGCTGGCTGTCTCTATCTCTGTCGAATAAATAAATGAAAGCATACGATGAACAGACCCAAAGCTGTTCCGTCAGAGCAATCTGTGCCCAGTAGACAGGTGGTCTCTGAGTTTGCAGCCTTCTGCTGGGGGAGCCTTGGGGACTTTGCTGGGCCACACCAGGGAAAAGTAGCGGGGTGACAAGAGGAGAGATGAGCACTGTCCCGTGGATGGCGCCCATCTGAGATGAGCATGTTATGGTCTATAACAAGCCTTTGCCCATTAAAGGGCCATGCTTACTTTGGGGCTATGCCCTTCCTCCAATTTTTCAAGTCAAAATGTTCCTCTAGGGAATGATCATAATGGTAGGTGGCAAATGTTTTACATTGTTAACTCTTCATCAAATTGTAAATGCCCTGGCCAAAATGAAATTGGGCAACTCTCAGTCCCCAGCAATTCTTTGGAGATTTGACTGGTGTGTGAAACCCACAGGGCTGGGAAGCACCATAGTGGCAGTCGGGGCACTTTCCTAGGAGTCGGACATGCTCAGGCCCCTTCCTAGCCTGGCAGCCTCCAAGACTATGACCGGGGAAGGGCTCACCAGGGCAGTGGTCGGCAGCCTGGACAGGCCCACAGGCCCTGCACCCTGTTGTCAGGGCCCCCCATTTCTTATCTCACAGGAAAACCACGATAGGGTACAATCATATTTTGCAGGATCAGGATTTAACTTTGCTGAGTAATTATATGCAAAGGAATCCAAAGAGCTTACCATTTAATAGAAAGTAACAAATTCCAGTCAGGGGCACCTAGATGATGACCGTCTTTTTCTGAGGGGTTTACAACTTTCTCAGAGAATAGTTCCTAAGGTCACATCAGAGAAGCAACTGCCCGCTGCTCTGAGAGGTGGTCCTGCCTTCGGCACCGGGGCCTGTGTGTGCGTTCCTGGGGCCTCAGCTGGAGCCGGTGGTAAGGGAGAGGGCCGGTAGGTGGGTCGCGTGTGTTGCGCAGCTTGCCCCACATGGAACGGTCACTGCCTCACTGTGAGCGTGTGGCTCTAGGTTTCGTCAGTCCCTGAGTCGTGTGGGATTTGAGTGTGTTTCTGATGCTCCAGCCTCAGAGGAGGGTGTGGTGAAGTCCCACTCAGTGCCCCTCCTCAGGAGCCCCCTGTGTGGGGGGCTCTGTTCCCAGGCAGGGCCAGGCCACGCTGCTCCTTCCACAGTGCGCGGAGCCGGGGGACTCTCATAGCTACGTGTTCATGCCAACAGCGTATTCCTGAGCCAGTGAGTAACCTCGGTGTTGTAAATGAGCAGATTAATACACAACAAAAGAATATAACTTCTATATATTAGGGAGTGGATTTTGCCCACAAATGAGACTTGACTGTATTAGTTTCCTAGAACTTCCGAAACAGATTACCACTAATTGGTGGCTTAAAACACCAAAATTTGTTCTCTTGCAGTTGTGAAGGCCAGAAGTCCAAATTCAAGGTGACAGCAGGGCCACGCTCCTCCAAAATCTCTAGGGGAGAATCCTGCCTTGCTTCTTTCCGCTGCTGGGCTCCCAGCGTACCTTGGTTTGTGGCAGCATAACTCCAGCCTCTGCCTATGGCTTCACATGGCTGATCTCTCTGTGTCCTTTTCTATTAGAAGGAGCTTCTCACTGGACTTAGGACCCACCCTAATCCAGTGTGATCTCATATTGATCCTTAGTTTAATTGCAACTGTAAAGACCTCGTTTCTAAATAAGGTCATGTTCTGGAGTTCTAAGTAGACATGAATTTTTGAGGAGACACTATTTGACCCACTACGTGATTTTTGAGTCAAAGAAATATCCTCATTAAAAAAGGGGAAAAAAAAACCTTTAGTGATCATGTCACTATGTATCAAAGAACTTCAAAATTAAAGCTAGATATTATTGTTGCCCCTTAAGTAGTAGAGATCTTATGGTGCTAGTGAAAACACTGCAGTGGGCACCTGTCACGCATGGTTTCCAGGAACAGAAATTGGCGTCAACTTTCCCAGGGGTGATTTGAAGGCAAATATCATGGACCTTTGGAATCACATTCTTTTTGACTCAGTCACGCAACTTCTAATATCTTAGTATCCTAAGTAATTATATATGTGAACAAAGATTTTTGTTCGGAGTGTTCATCACATTGTTATTAATTGTAGCAAAAAAAAATCCAACAATAGTGGATAAAATAAATTGTTGTGTATCATATGACTTAGGTATAAAAATGACAGTTTGCATATATGAATGACATGGGAAAATATCTTCAGTATAATGAGGAAAAATATAGAATTTAATACTTTATATGACCCAAATTTTATAAAATGTGTGTGTGCCATATTAGAAAAAAAGAAAGGAATGAAATAAAATGTGAACAGTGGTTTCCTCCCAGTTCTCATTGGCTGGTGACTGTTATTATTAGGTGTATCCTAGGCTGGACTGAGACAGGAGAGTGGACACTGTACCCACACACCTGCTTGTAAGGCCGGACAAAGTTCCTAACATGCTTAGCCGGAGACCCAGAACCGTAGCAGGGGACAGGTGGCCACAGGTTAGAAACAGCACAGTTTCCCTTGGTGCCGAGAGCCCCCGGAGGGCCCACGGCTATAGTGACTGCATGGTGGGCACTGCTGGGTCTGAGAAGCCTGAATCCTTTCTGAGTCAAAGCCCTCAGAATTCAGGAAGAACCTAAACACTCTGCCCTTTCTAAGAAATATGTACAGGCATCCAGGACTCTGCTGGTTCTTGAGCCAAATTTTGCATGGACAAGGCCACCCCCTTATCAGGAAGGAAACACAAAGCCGGGACCCAAATCTCGGAAGTTTCTCTGCCTCCAGCTTCTGATATCCAGAGAACCAGTTTTCACCCCTTTGTATTTTTCCATTCTCTATAATGGGCGTTACTTCATTAGAGGAAAAATAGATCAAGATAAATAGGGCATATCTGTACAATAGGATATTATTCAGCCACAAAAAGGAATGAACACTGATACATACTTGAAACTGATGAACCTCAAACACGTGATGCTAAGGGAAAGAAGCCAGACACGAAGGGCCACATACTGTATGATTCTTCTTATGTTAAGCATCCAGAAGAGGCAAATAATAGAAAGTAGATTGTGGATTAACAAGGACTGGAAGGGACTAGGGGAACATGCTACAGGTTTTTTTCTGGTGTGACAAAAAATGTTCCAGAATTAGATGATGGTGATGGTTGTACAGCTGACTTTAGAAGCCCATGGGGTGTGCACTTCCAAGTGCATTGCATGGTATGTGAATTACAGCTTAATAAAGCTGTTACCAAAACATAGATTAAGATGCTTCTAAGCTAATCTCTTTGTTTCTTTTGATTTCTGTAGGATCTTGAAGAAGAGTTAGACATGAAAGACAGAGTGATTAAAAAGCTACAAGATCAAGTCAAGACTCTGACCAAGACAATTGAAAAGGGTAGGAAAAATAACATTCCCTTTCCTACCTTTTGAACTGTCAGCTAAGGTCAACATGCGTTGTTTGTTTCTGATGTGGTCCAGTCATTGAAACTCAAAGGAATGATTCTCACCTGGCGTGGGGGTTGGAGAGAGGGTTGGGGCTCAGTGATAGGCTTATGGAAAGACCCTTTGGACCAGAGGATAGCTCACCAGCCCTCAGAAAATTCCAGATGCACTCATGTGATTGTAAGGGACACCCTGTAATGAATACTTTTAACCTCATCTGCTATTAACTCTCCTCTTGTGAAAATGAAACTGTGAACAAGTTTCAGATATAACTGCTTTGAAATCCTCTTCCTCTCCCAGTTGCATAGGAACAACATCTCCAATTCTGTTAGAAGAAAGAAGTAGAGAACTAAGAAGCTAGACGGTAGTCCTGAACATAGACTGAACTTCACACTTGAATGCCCTCGTGAGCGCCTGTGGGAAGGACCGCGTGCCTTTCTTTCCCTCATCTGCTTCTGAGTCCCTGAACTTTTTTGACTTCTCTCTCCTGCGCTCTCGATTCCCGCTCCGTATTGCTTCCTCTTCCTCCCAGCCTGGATCCCTGAGGCTGTATCTCCAACCGTCTGTTCCTTTTTCTGTACTCATTTCTTTGAAGAGACCCGTTACTGCTCTTTATTGCATTCTCACCTCAATCTCAAAACGCCCATCACAACATGAGGATCTTTCTCCTTCAGTCGTTAATGACAAATGTCAGTCTGCCCCACGAGGGCAGGGACCACGTCTGCCCTTCCCAAGGCCCCACTGTGTCCCCGTTGTTGGAAACAATGAATGAACTACCATCTCAACACAAGGATTTCCAAAATCCACCTCCCACTCCTCACTTCTTTTCCTGAGTCCTGGCCCCTCTTCGCCTCCAAGACGACGGCCTTCCACTCCACGCGTCTAAAGTAGAATACATCAGCTTCCCTTCCTATATTAGTTATCTGTTGCCATATAACAAACTATCCCCAAGTTTAGCAACTTAAAGCAACACACACGTAGCAACACAGAGTTTCTGAGAGTCGAGAATGCAGGAGCAACTTAGCTGTGGGGCTCTGGCTCTGAGTGCCATCAAGTCGTCAGCAGGGACGCAGTCACCCGAGGGCTTAATGGGCTGCAGCATCAGCTTCCAGGCTCGGCCACATGACTCTTGGTAGGAAGCCAACATCTTTTGAACACTCCATAGGTGCCATTTTGCTTCCAGAGTCCCTGCAAGGAACATGCCCAGATACAAGTCACCACGCTCAAGAATACCCAAAGTAGAATATCCTTATCAGGTGTTTCTGCCTCCTTTCTTGTTCTTCCAGGCCCACATGCAGGGTACCAACGAGACGTCATTCTTCCCATACACAGCATTGCTTAGTAAAACAGTTGACATTCTACCTCTATTAGTCTCCAAGGGAACAGGGCTAATCTATTAGCAGGAGAAATTCTCAAACAGTAATAAGAAAGTTCCGTTAACTCGCTACCTGCACCACCTTCTTTTTCACCCACCAGACCCTCCTCAGCCTTCTTGGCCCAACTGCTGTGCTGCCTCCTTCACGTGCTAAGAGTTCCAGCCACTTCTGTGCGAATTCTTATGCCCCCTGTATTAATTTCCTATGACTGCTGTAACCAATCAGCCTAAAATGAGTGGCTTAACACAACACAGGTTTATTATCTTACAGTTCTGGAGGTCAGAAGTCCAGAATGGTTTTCACGGAGTTAAAACCAATATGTCAGCAGGGCTGTGTTCCTCCTGGAGGCTTTAGGGGACAATCTTTTCCCTTGCCTTTCCAGCTTCTAGAGGTCACCCACATTTCTTGGCTTATGGATCCCTTCCTCCATTTTCAAATTCAACAGCATAGCATCTTCTAAATCTTTCTCACTCTCTAACCTCTGTTTCTGTCATCACATCTCCTCTCAGAACGGACATGAATCTTTGGCGACCAGAGGGCTGACTCTGGCTCACTCAAAGGTGTCTGTATTCCAATCCCCAGAACTCGTGAGTAGTCATGTTACTTACACAGCAAAGGGGAGTTTGCCAATGTGATTAAATTAAGGATCTTGCAGTGGGGAGATTACCCTGGGTTATTTAGGTGGAACCAGTACAATCACAAGAGACCTTATAAGAGAGCGACAGGAAAGCCAGAGTGAAAGAAGGTGATGTGACAATGGAAGCAGAGAGAGAGAGGGACGTGGTGACAGAAGTGGAGGTCAGAGTGATGTGGCCACAAGCCAGGGGGTATGGGGAGCTTCTGGAAGCTGAAAAAGGCGAGAAACGGATCCTCCCCTAGAGCTTCCAGAACTCAGCTCTGCTGACACTTTAAGTCCTACATGGGAGGTCCATTTCGGTCTTCAGAACTCCAAGCACTGTGAGATGGGAAAATTTGTCGTGTGTTAAGCCACTAAATTTGTGCTAACTTGTTACAGCACATAGGAAACTAATACAGCCCCCTCAGGACCATGCAGTTTTGTACTTTGCTCACCAGCTGTCCCGCGGATCTTGTTTCCTTGACTGTGCGTCAGCGTCTGGAAGACAGAAGCAATAGCTTGGCTTGCTTTCTTATCCACACGGTGCTGGACTCATGCTGGCTCTCCTGAGGACCCTTCACGCATAACTCCACCTTACAGAAGCAGTGCTGTACATTTATAGACTCGCAGATAGGAATCCCCGCCAGAGGAATTCTTCGAGATTAATCCAGTTTCCATTTATCTGAAAGCCACAGCGTCGATGTGGCAGCCAGCCAAACTGGGGTGGAGAGAGACAGAGTAGTCTCGTAATAAAGCCTCTAGACGTTGTTTCTGTGAATTTAGCTGATTGTTTGCCTCTGCCTGCAGGCAATGATGTGCCCTTGTCCTCGGGACCCAAGGAGTACCTTGGAATGCTGCAGTACAAGACGGAAGACGAGGACAAGCTCATCCAGAACCTCATTCTTGGTAGTGAGATCTGGAGCTCTGGGTGTTTGCTCTGTCACTCATTGCTACGTCCTGGGTGGGGGCCGTCACTTCTCCTCCTCCACTGCTGCTTCTCCAGCCCAGCGTTTCTCGGCCTCCGCACTGGTGACCAGATAATTGGTTGTCGTGGGGGCTGTGCATTGTAGGATATTAGGTAGCATCCTTGACTTCTACCCTCTAGAAGCCAGGATCAGCCCCTAGTCCGGACAATAAAAACAGACATTGCCAAACATCCCAAGGGAGCAGAATTGCCCTCAGTTAAGAAGTGCTGGCCTAACCCCTTCCTAAGTCTAATCATAGGATCCAGATAGAAGACACAGCCTCTCACTTTTGGTCTTAGCTCAGGAGCTGTGGTGGAAGTAACTGTGGCTCCTTGTTCTATTTGACTCGGCTGAGAATTTTATTTGCAGGCAATGTGATGGAGGCGTCCCAGCCACACCTCAGTTACAGGAATGTTCCAGTGTACACACTGAAGGGTTGGTGGTCTTAGAACCAATCTTACAAGACTGTCTTCACCTTGAAAATCACATGGTTTTCCAGTGGGAAGGAGCAAAGCTGCCTTTCTAGCAGCTGGTCTCAAGATCTGAAAGTAGAACTGATGTGTAGCCTAACTTCCTTGTCTTCTAAGTGACCTCCCCACCCCTGCACAGAGCGCATGAGCACCTGTACCCTTCCCTTTCTACCCTCACAGGTGCACAGCTCCTCTTCGTTTCCCTGTCTTAATGCAGCCACGGGGAGGTCTTTGTTTGCTTACCTTAGCTCTATAAAGTTTCTCTCTTCCCTTTACCCCCCATGCCTGCCGTTCTCTTGTCCTCAAGGCTGGCGAGGCCTCCTCCGAAGAACTATTGTGTGTCTATTTTCCTAATGCAAGGCAGGTGCATGTGATCACTGAGATCATATCCCCTCCCCACATTAGAGGCTGGAGTCGGGTGCAGGGACTCGCGGTTCCTCCCTTACATTGGAGGCCTGACATCCAGGGATCCATGCCAGGGAGAAGTATAACTTCTGTCTAAACTTCAGCCTTTTAAAAAAGAGAAAGTACTTTGCAGATGAGAAGTAAGAGGAACCAGTGGCACCTGTATATTTTTGCCAAGGAGAGCCAGACTGAATTCCTCCAAGAGAAAAGCTATCCCTACTATGCATTCAGGCACGGTGTCAAGTACAGAAAAGCAAATAAGGCCTGCCCCGTAGTCAGAGGCTCCTTATGGGGAGAGCTGACTCTCGGCTGTAGTGCTCACCAGCTCTTTCTGCTCCAGACTTGAAGCCTCGTGGCGTGGTGGTGAACATGATCCCGGGGCTGCCGGCTCACCTCCTGTTCATGTGCGTACGCTATGCAGACTCTGTAAATGACGCCAGCATGCTCAAGTCCCTCATGAACAGCACCATCAATGGCATCAAGCAGGTGGTTAAGGTAGGAACTGCCTTTGACATTGGCCCTTGCTATTGTGGTTCCTTTACGAACACCTTAAGGATTCATCCTTGGCCCATCCTTCATCTTGAGTCCTTGGTGAGCCACGGGATTCCTCAGACTAGTCTGAGGCCCACTCAGGGAAAGAAGCCAAGCTGCTTGGAAAAGACAATTTGGGTCAGGGTTCCCCAAGGCTAAAGATCTGCAAAAAGACCTCAAAGCCTTACCTCGAAGACTACAACCTGGTAGCCACCACCCCCACCACTTCTACCCTTTCAGCGGGTGAGATGCCCAGCCACGAGGATTCGTTATTCGCCAGGAGTTAGGAATAGAGAATTAACATTTGTCTGCTGTTGAGTGCTTTCTGGTTGCTATATTCACGAGAGCCACCAGAGTGCTCTTGGAAGGGACCCCCAGAAATTGATGTTCTCCCGGTCCATAATTTCATAAGATGGGTTTCCTTAGGCCCCACGTGCATTGTGTCCCAGGCCATAGGCACACAGTATTGCCTCATCTTGCTGCTCTGGAATGTTTAAATATTTAGGAACTAAAAGATGCATGGCATGAGGTCTATAAATCCTTTCCCACCAGCATCTCCCATCTCAACTTCCCCAGTGACTCCCAGGCCTCTGCCTTTGTGGGTGGCCAGGGCCTGCCCCTCGCCACTCCAGCGTGCAGCACTTTAAAGCAGCCCTCACTTGGCCCACATACCCAGTAGTCTCTGTGCCTTTCCATCCAGCCCCAACTGCCAAGGTGCTCACACTGGCAGGCTCCCCAGTTCCTGCAATCCAGCCCCTGCTCCAGAAAGATCACTAGTAATTCCTCTTGCTAAATCCAATGGGTTTCCCTTAGTCCTTATCCTCTTCTAATGAACAGAAGCATTAGGTCCACCCTCTGAAACTTTCCTACTTTGTCCCTCAAATTCCAGGACTTTCCCAGTTTTCCTCTTACCTCTGACCATGGTACCTCCTTACCTTCTCCGTGCCTCTTCCCGCTGCCCCACAAGCAGGGCTGTTCTCACCAGCAGAGTCCTTGATTCCCAGCTCTTGTCCCTCCAGCCCTTTCCTTCAAGGACAGCATTCTCTCCCGTCTCAGGAGACTTTCTCAGCTGTCCTCTTGCACCAGCATCTTTCCATCCTCTGAGAGTTTGTAGCCCAGTCTCGGTCCATTGTGCAGGAGCTCAGCCACCCATTTAATTGTGTCCTGTGTATGTTACGTTATGAACGACCTTCTTCCCGATCAGAATGTGAACTCTTAAAAAGAAGGACCCAGACTCACCTTTACCGGGCATTCCNNCAGTGCCTGCTTCACATTTCATAATAAGTGACATAAGCCAGACAGAAATACTTTGCAAACCACAACCTGCTAAGTAAACGTAAGAGCTTATCATTACAGTATAAATTTAATAAAAAGTCTTCGGTGAATAAAAAAAGAATTCATTCTGATCAAAAGCCAGCAGCTGACCAAACTGGTAGGATACACCTGTTCTTGGCTCAAAGGCACCAGTAGTCACCAAATCCAACTTTGTCTTTCTTGGGGCTTTTTTGTTGATATTGTTTGTTTGTTTGTTTGTTTGTTTGTTTTCAAGGAACACGTAGACGACTTTGAAATGCTGTCTTTTTGGCTTTCCAATACGTGTCATTTCCTCAACTGCCTGAAGCAGTACAGTGGAGAAGAGGTAGGGACACTTGCCCGTTCTGTGTTCTGTGCAGACTGCTGGTCTATAACTTCCTCGTGAAGCCAGAGCTCACCACGGGGCTTGGGGACATCACCAGCTCCAGGGGTAGCCTCTGCTCCAAATAGCTTCTGCTTTCCATCTCAGCTAGGAGGCCAACTTCACATTACTGGTTGGACAGAAGTCATAGAAGACTTAGAAAGAGGCCTGGACCTTGGGCATGATATTGAGCCTCACTTTTCCTTGAGTTTTAAATCAAGGAGGTCGGGGCACCGGGGTAGCTCAGTGGGTTAGGTGACTGCCTTCAGCTTGGGTCATCATCCCATGGTCCTGGGAATGAGCCCTGCTCAGCGGGGAGTCTGCTTCTCCCTCTCCCTCTGCCCTTCCACCCCTTCTCTCTCAAATAAAATCTTAAAAATAATAATAATAAATGGGGGCACCTGGGTGGCGCAGTCGTTAAGCATCTGCCTTCAGCTCAGGGTGTGATCCCAGCGTTCTGGGATCGAGCCCCATGTCAGGCTCTTCCGCTGGGAGCCTGCTTCTTCCTCTCCCACTCCCCCTGCTTGTGTTCCCTCTCTGGCTGGCTGTCTCTCTCTGTTAAATAAATAAAATCTTTAAAAATAATAATAATAATAATAAAAACATAAAATAATAATAATTTAAAAATAATCTACCTCAATGAGGTAGATTAGATGATTTTTAAGTTTCTGGTTGTGAAATTCTGAGGTTTTTAGTATTATGACTCTAAAACCCAACCTTTAGATCAAAGTGACTGTTCAGAGCTCTTCTCTTTGCAGGGTTCTGGTCATTCCTCCACAATCTGTACGTCCTTTGCCATTCCAGCTCTGCTCCCAAGGGGCTGACATCAGAAAGGAATTCTCCACCTTCTAGTGCTCACAGAGCCAAGTGTCATTGACCTAAAATAACAAAGTAGCTTTTAGGGTTTTCACTGCTCTCCCAAATGTTTGAACCGTTAGTGGTCCCACCAGCAGTGTATGAAGCTTCCAGTGCGTATCTTCACCAACACTTGATACTGATACATTTTAATTATTTACCAATCTCATTGGTATAAAATGATACCTTGCTGACTTAAATTGCAATTACTTGATCACTAGTGGGATGAGGAATCATTCCATGTAGGGTCACCTGGGTGCTCAGTGTGTTGAGCATCTGACTCTGGGTTTCCACTCAGGTCATGATCTCAGGGTCAAGAGATCAAGCCCGAGTAGGGCTCTGTGCTCAGCAGGGAGTCTGTTGAAGATTCTCTCGCTCTCCCCCTCTCCCTCTGCCCTTCCCTCTGCTTGCACACACTCCCCCCCACCTCAAATAAATAAAATAAATCTTAAAAAAAAAAAAAGAAGTCACTCCACATGCTCACTGGTCATTTGGGCTTCTGTTCAAATTGCCTCCTGACATCTGTTCTCCCTTTTTTTTAGAGGTGATTGTTTTTCTTATTGATTTGTAGGAGATCTTTATATACCATGGATAAACCGTGGCTTGTCTTATAATTTTCCTTATGGAGTGTGTTGTGCACAATTTCTGAATTTTGGCTTTGGCATATCGATCCTATTCTTTTATGACATGCATTTTAGTGTCTTCAGGAAATTCTTCCCTTCCCTGAGATCATGGACTGATTCTCTTACTTTCTTCTGAACTTCTATAATTCAAATTTACAGCTCACAATTGTGCTTTCATCTCTACAGAATTGGTGTGATTATTTATCCCACAGTGTGTGAAATAATGGTCTCATATCTTCTTCCATGTGGATAGCCAATTGTCCCAATGAAGGAAAAGTAAAATAAAATATTAGTAACCCTACTAGTACTATAGGACAAAAAGAAAAAGAAGTAAAGAAAATCCGACCGCTGACGAAAAGGAATACCAAAAGGAGCAGGGGGCAAAGCCCAGTCCACTTAAAACAAACTGGCATGTGTGAGACATTAATGAAAGAGGATATTATTCAACACCATTTATCTTTCCACCCTTTCTTTGCCCCCTCAGCCATGTATACAGTGTTCTTTTCCCAGTCGGCATGTTTTTTTCCATTGCTATATTTTCATTTCTATTTCAATGGTTCTTTTTTCACCTCTGCCTCTAAACATTATATCCTCTTCTTAATGCTTTTTCTTTTATCTCTTTGAAATGTTGAATATATTGTATTAGTCTGGTTGTGCTGTGATCACAAAATACCCCAGACGAGAAGGCTTTTAAACCACAGAAATGTATTTTCTCACAGTTCGAGGGGCCCGCAGTCTGACACTAGGGGGCCAGCACGGCTGGTTCCTGCTGGGAGCTGTCTTCCTGGCTTGTGGCCTTCCCACAGCCTTTCCTTGCTGCACGGGTGTGGAAGGAGACACACCGAGCTTCCTGGTGTCTCTTATTAAAGGGACAATAATCCTATCAGATTAGGACCTCACACTTAGGACCGCATTCGATCTGAATTGCCTGATCACAGGCCCCATCTCCAAATACAGGCACACTGGAGGAGGGGCTCCAACATATGAATTTGGGGGCATCACAAACATTGAGTCCATAGCACACATTTTAAAATATTTCAGATTGATCTATGCTTTATAATCATTAAGTCGTGAATCTCATGTATTGCATGACCTCTTAGAGCTGTTTGTTTCTTTTGGTGCTTTGTAGGCTTTTTTGACGAGCTTCCGCGGGAGTTGTTTTGCAGTGTATTCTGTAGGTGCGGGGGGCACGTATCTGTAGGGTGAGGAGGCAGTATGGCGACAGTTAGTGACAGAGATTAAGCAGTACCACAAGCGTGCAGAGCTCGTTTCATACAAATCGGACACTAGGTTTTAAAGTGTAGGAGCTCATCGGAATGTCTGTAACAGAGGCAGTATTTTAATTTCCCACATGTCTGTATCATTCTAATATTTATATGCTCACATTACTTTCAGGAATTCATGAAGCTCAATAGTCCACATCAGAATAAGAATTGCTTGAACAATTTTGACCTTTCAGAATACAGACAGATTCTGAGTGATGTGGCCATACGAATATATCATCGGTTCGTTGTTGTGATGGAAAATAACATTCAACCAATAATAGGTACGAAAAGAATTGATGACCAAAAAATATTCATGTTCGCCCTGAGACCTTAAGAAAATATATCTGGTATAAGGAATGTGATTACAAAGAATGTAATTTTAAAACCAGAAAAGTTTAATTGTGTCAATGTCTACTTTTTAATTCTTTTTAATTGCTTGAAATGAGGACCTATATCGAAGTACGGGGTTCATAGTTTCCTGCCTGAATGAAAGGGAGATTCTCCTGAAGGGAAAGACTAGGGAGACCGGCTGCTACTCAGGGAGCTAATTCTAGGTTGTAACTAAGCATTTTTGAAATCTTAGAGTCCCCCTCAAATTCTTGTATACTTTCTTCAGATTTCTGAAATTTAACTACTTCAGGCTTTAAATGGTTCCAGACCATGAGTTACCCGTTAACCTGCTCCCTCTCCTGTGAAGTTGAAAGAAGAGGGACTCCAAGCCTCCAAGAGGAGCTGCTGCCCTGTTGTAAACAGCCATGCACTCCGTCCCCTTCCCCCCACGCCCCCCCGGGGCTCCTCAATCCTTGATCCTCTTGCTTCCCGTCCACTGCTAACTCCTGCGGAAAACGTCCCACCTCCTGGAACAGACCCAGGAGAGCACTGGGAAATGTTCTCTGGTTGTCCCCACCGTGTGTGCGAGAAACGCTTGTGTTTTCCTGTCCAGTGCCAGGCATGCTGGAGTACGAGAGCCTGCAAGGCATTTCTGGCCTGAAGCCCACAGGCTTCCGGAAGCGGTCATCCAGCATAGATGACACGGACGCCTACACGATGACGTCCGTCCTGCAGCAGCTGAGTTACTTCTACAGCACCATGTGCCAGAACGGCCTGGACCCTGAGCTGGTGCGGCAGGCCGTGAAGCAGCTCTTCTTCTTGATCGGGGCCGTCACGCTGAACAGCCTCTTCCTGCGGAAAGACATGTGCTCCTGCAGAAAAGGCATGCAGATCAGGTAAAACCCAGAGCCTCCGCTCACACCCAGAGGCGGCTGGGAGACGTCCGGGGCCACACGAGGCTGCCCCCTCCGCGTGAGCTGCACTGCTGGGATGGGGGGCGTGCAGGAGGACTCTGGGAAACGGGCAGGGCTGCGGTGGGGCGGTGCCCCGCCCCCCCACCTGCCCCCCACCATCACTCTGCACCAAGCTAGCTTAGCGCTCAGGCCCAGGGCCTTCCTTCAGTGGTTCAAGACTAGTAACTAGTACTTGTATATTTTAAATCCTGGCCCTGGGTGCTTATCGTATACTCAGCCGGTATATACTGACTGTCACCTCTGTGACCCGCACTGCGTGGAGGAGGGCACAGGAAATGAAGGAAAGATCAGCTTGATCCCTTCCTCTAGAACCTTAGCACAGCCAAATAACAATTTAAGGCAATTACAGTTAAGTCACAAGTGCTGCAGAGAGGAGATCGTGTCTTGCTAGAGGTGGTTTATCAGTTTTACGGATCCTTTCGAATAACCGGTTTTGGCTTTCATTGATTTTTCTCTATTTTAAAAAATTTAATTGATTTCTGTTTCTGTCTTTATTAGGTCATGTCTTCTGCTTGCTTTGGATTTATTTTGCTCTTCTTTTTCTCGTTTCTTAAGGTAGAAGCATTGGTTATTGACTTTGAGATCTCCCTTTTCTAAAGCATTTAATGCTATAAACTTCTCTCCAAGCACTGACTTTATCCCATAAATTCCGAGATGTTCTTTTTCATTTTTGTTGAATTGAAAACAGTATCTCATTTCCTTGGAGTCTTACTCTTTGACTTGTGGATTATTTAGAATTATGTTGTTTCGGGGGCGTCTGGTTGGCTCAGTCGGTTAAGCGTCTGCCTTTGGCTCAGGTCGTGATCTCAGGGTCCTGGGATGGAGCCCCGCATGGGGCTCCCTGCTCAGCAGGGAGGCTGCTTGTCTCTCTCCCTCTGCCCCTCCCCACCATTCGTGCTCTCTGTCTCTCTCTCTCTCTTTCAAGTAAATAAATAAAATCTAAAAAACAAAAAAAGTATGTTGTTTCATTTCCAAGTATCCAGACACTTTCTTGCTACCTTTCCGTTACTGACTTCTAGTTTAATTCCATATGATCAAAGAACGTATTCTTTCCGTCACACTCTTGGAAACAGAAGATAGAATGGTCGTTGCCCAGGGCTGAGGAGAGAGGGGTTAGTTTCAAGTCTGCGAGATAAAAGAGTTCTAGGGCTCTGTTAGGTAGCATGGTGCGTACAGTTAACACCTGTGCCGTAGTTAAGATGGTAAATTTTATGTGTCTTTTATCATAATAAAAAAACAATCTCAGGGTACACCTGGGTTGCTTCCATATCTTGACTATTGTAAATAATGCTACAATAAGCATAAGGGTCCATATATCTTTTTGAATTGGTGTTTTCATTGTCTTTGGGTAAATACCCAGTAGTGGAATTACTGGATTATATTCCACCACTGAGTTTTGAGTGGGAGAATTAACATTCTCAACATCCAGATTAAGGAAGGACTGTGGCAGGATTATTAAAAGGGATAAGATGGGAAGCCCAATAGGAATCCATTGTAATAAGAAGTCAAACTAGTGGGGCAAAATTACGGTGCAAAAAAGGAGGGAAACCAGTATAAGAAATGGTATCTCACACTCATTACATCCCTATGGAATATACCAATTCAGCATTATTGTCCCAGTGTTATAATGACCCACATAGGGAGATGCTAAGTTAGAAGGTCCGAGCTAAAAATGACCTTAGAGATCACCTGGTTCAACGCTCATATTTTTAAGTTGATTTATTTAAGTAATCTCTACACCCAACGTGGAGCTCGAACCTACGACCCCGAGATCAAGAGTTGCTGCTCCCCCCCCTGAGCCAGCCAGGTGCTCCCAACCTCAATTTTTAAAAACAGCTTCCTGATAATTTACATGCTGTAAATTATCCATCTGTTTGTCCATTCTGTAAACTATCTCTGTATCAGTCAATGGGTTTTGGTATATTTACAGAGTTGGGCAAACATCACCATAATGTAATTTAAAACATTTCCATCACTCCAAAGAGAAGCCTTATACCCACTAGCAGCAGCATTCTTGTCTGCTACCATATCCCACCTCCACAGTCCCCTCTCCCTCAGGCTAGGCAACCACGAATATATTTTCTTTCTCTGTAGGTTTGCTTGTTCTGGACACTTTTATAAATGGAATCATAAAATGTGTTGTCTTTTGTGACTGGCTTCTTTCACTTAGCATAGTTGTCTAAGTTCATCCATGTGGTAGCATGTATCAGTTCCTCATTGCTTTTTATTGCTGAATAATATCCCACTGTATGGACATACCACAATTTGTGTATCCATCAGTTGGTGGACACTTTGGGTTGTTTTCATTTTTTGGCTATTATGAGTAATGCTGCAGTGAACATTTGTGCACAATTTTTTTATGTGGCTATGCTTTCAGTTCTCTTGAGTATGTATCTAACAGTGGAATTGCTGGGTCATATGGCAGTTCCATGTTTAACATTTTGAGGAACTGCCAGCCTGTTTTCCTTAGCAGCTCTACCATTTTATATTCCCACTAGCAATATATGAGGGTTCTTAACACTCTCTTTTACCCAGAGAGGGTGAGTAACTTTCCAAGCTCACACAGTAGATTGGTGGGACTAAAACCCAGGCCCCTTACCTTACAAACTTGTGATAATTAGTGACAGAATCAAGAATAAAAACCCCAGTGGACTGAATGAAAGCTTTCTACCAACTGAAAATTTTCTGCCAATTTAGGAAAAGAAATCAGTTTTTTATACCAATGTAAGGTCTTCAAATATCACTAGGATTTTTTCCTTTAGTAGATTTTCAAATCCGTTATTAAGGGTATTTTAATAGATCACTTTATAAGTTATTGAAGTCACTGCTTTTTGCTCAGATTTTCCCCAAAGTTTATAGCTGGTATAGCTCCTCACCCTAGACCATCAAGATCCTTAGAACCATGGATCATGAGAGTTGATCATTTGGTCCAAGCCTCTCATGTTACAAATGAAGAAACTGCTGGACCATGGTCCTAAGGCTCTCAGTGGACTCAGGTACCCTCTCAGGACACACTGGGGGATTCGGCACCCTCCCCTGAAGTGTTCTCAGTGGATCACCCGCTGTTCTCTGTTTCTCTGGCTTTTACTCCAGGTGCAATATCAGCTACTTAGAAGAATGGCTTAAAGATAAGAATTTGCAGAACAGCTTGGCCAAGGAAACTTTGGAACCTCTGTCTCAGGCAGCCTGGTTGCTTCAGGTCAAGAAGACCACAGACAGCGATGCCAAGGAGATCTATGAACGCTGTACCTCACTGTCTGCTGTGCAGGTGACCGGACTTGCTGAGTGTGTCCCTGACCTTCACCAACAGACCATATGATTGGGGTCGCCCTTTCTGGCTTAGCCAGCCATAGGGTGTGTCTGAGTCTCTGTGTGCTCTTTGGGGTGCACACATATCTCCCAAGGACCACCTTCTTATCTAATAAGCACTTATTTAATACTAACTTAGGACTTAACACAAAAGTGTATATGATACATTCCCTGCCCACTGAACTCATAGATGTGTATGTAGGGGGGAGTGGGCAGGGGTGAGGAAGGAGGCCAGAGCACATGGCTCCTAGAGCCACATTACAGTATCAGGGAACTACATGTGGTTCCCAACAGTTCCCAAACCATCAGAATCATTATTTCATGGACAGACTTGTCATTTTTCATGGTCTAACACCATCTTATGTGCTGTTTGCAGATCATAAAGATCCTTAATTCATACACACCTATAGATGACTTTGAGAAAAGAGTGACTCCATCCTTCGTTCGCAAAGTACAGGTAGGATCCTTAAGGATGTACCTTTCAATTTTTAGTATAAGAAATTCAGGGGACACCTGGGTGGCTCAGTCAGTTAAGTGTCCGACTCTTGATCTCAGCTTGGGTCTTGATCTCAGGGTTATCAGTTCAGGCCCCATATTGGGCTCCACACTGGGTGTGGAGACTACTTTGAACGAATGAATAATTGAATATTGAATTAGTGGTATAGAAATCTAAGATTAAAGCACATTTACCAAACATGCAAATGAAAGGCACTTAGCAAAAGCAGCAGTTTTCCTGTCAAAAAATGCATTTTATTTAATCTTGTAATTTTATTTTAAAAGATTTTATTTATTTATTTGAGAAAGAGAGCACAAGCGAGGGGAGAAGCAGAGGGAGAGGGAGAAGCAGGCTCCCCGCTGAGCAGGGAGCCCAACGTGGGGCTCGATCCCAGGACTCTGGGATCATGACCTGAGCCAAAGGCAGACGCTTAACCCACTGAGCCACCCAGGCGCCCTCAGAACCCATTTTAGCCTTGGTGAGAAGGGAATGAAAACACCAAAACCGTGATTTACCTGCTATGTTCCTTCAGCGTATATTGTTTATTATTAGTCTTCTTATCAGTACTGTGCAAGGGAGCAGAGGCTGAATGGAAAAATGTGTATCCATTTTTCTCATTTTAATCCCTAAAGTTTCTTCCCCAATCAACTAAGGCATCAGTTCTCAAAGTTTGGTTCAAGGAACCTGTGGGTCCTTGAGACCCTTTCAGGGGGTCTGCAAAGTCTTCCTTTTTCCAAATACATATGTATGAAGCAGACTTTTTTCCCTATACTTCAACCAAAATAACATATCACCATAGGTCGAATGCAGAAGTGGATATGAGAGATTTCACCGGTCATATTAAGTCAGACATTAAAAAGATTTACAAAAATATAAAACAATACCGCTTCCTACTAATTTTTTTTTGTTTTCAAAAATAGTTATTTTTCAACAAATGTTTACATGCCTTGGGTTTGTTCATGTTATTTTAATGAATTAATATTTTAAATTATTGTTTTAATTACTAATATGGTAAATATCAATAGTTAAACCCACATACACAAAAGCTCTTTGGGGTCCTCAATAATCTTTAAAGAATATAAAGGGGTCTTGAAACAAAAAATTTTACAAACGACTGAACTACAAAGAAGGATAACTGCTAGAAAGGTTTAATACTTCAGATCTACTCATGTTTGGGCTTAGAATTATGCCACAAGAATGGATAAGAATGGTCAACGTATCCAGTTACAGTCAGTCCATCCTGTGGGGAATTAACTTCCGAGGTGAAACAGAACAGGTAGGTAAATATTCACGACAGCTGATTGGAAATCCTGCATAGACCATCTCACCACGGGATTATGCTGTTAAAAGGCTCTTTTGTGCGTTCTCTCACGGGATTTTGGAAGATTTTCAGTGAAGGTGGAGTTGTGTTTTCCTTACTCTAGACTTGTAGATAGTTACAAAGCAGAATGCACGGGTTTCCTTATTCGTTTTTCCTCTGGTTTTACTTGCAGGCTCTCCTGAACAGCCGGGAGGATTCATCCCAGCTGATGCTGGATACAAAATATCTCTTTCAAGTTACATTTCCTTTTACCCCCTCTCCACATGCTCTGGGGATGATCCAGATCCCCAGCAGTTTTAAACTAGGCTTTCTCAATAGATTATAGCAGGAGAAAGAGAGGCAGTGTGCTTCTCCCTCAGAAGCTAAATGAAGATCAAATATGAGGGATGTAGTTTATTCATCGGAACTGGAAATGCTTTGGAATGTGGTGTAAGGAAGAACGTAAGCATTCTCCAAGATAGGCCACATCTTCTCCTGCTCCCGGTGATGGTGTCGCCACTGTCATTTTGTAAGAGTTAACACACACTAGCTGGGGTTGGAAAGGCCACGTCTACCTTCAGAATCACGCCAGCTTTTACTGGGGTTCCTGGAAGGCCTGTGCTTTCTTCCAGGTGACTCTTGTCTAGATCTGTCTTATGACAGGGCTCCCCCCAGAGGGAGTAGGATCCGGGGACACGGTGTCTCCTGTTTTCTAACATTTGTGTGAAGCCCAAGTACACTTATGAAGCCACCAGTGGGTTCCAGGGTTGAGTCCAGGAAATAATCCCATTTGGCCACAAGGTCCTGTCAAAAGTCCTCTGACCCCATGCCTCCTGCCCGGGGTGGGCGGGGTGGGGTTCACTGACTTTTTACTAAAAATGAAAAATAATTTATAATGAAAAATACTTATAATTTCAGACCCCTCTAGTTTTTAAGAGAATATTCAATCTGAAATGAATCATATGAAGTACTTTATGTTATATATTCTAAAACAATTATATTATTAAAATTAACTGCCATGCCATTTATCTCTCTTCTGAAAGAACATTTCTTTAAATTTTATCTGCCAGCACATTTGCCATACTTTTTCATTGTTCATACAACATCATCTTTAAAAACTAAGTTTAAAAGGCAACTTAAATGATTTTCTCTATCTTTTCAGCATTCAAATACATTCTTAAATTTTCCCATAAAAATAAATGAAGAATATGTCAGTTCCTCCTTTTGAGAAACCAGTGTTTCCCAAGTTTTATGGAAACGGACTATCCCATGTACACCCCCCTCCCTGCCCAAGCCTTCTCGTTCCTTCCTTTCAGAGCATACGATGTCATCTGACCAGCCCTGCTAGCCTGTGGCCAGTGGTCCCAAGGCTCCTCTGCACCATTCTGAGAATCCCAATAGCCCTCTGCTTCGGACAGAGTCACAGGCAGTAGCTGTGACTATAACACAGACATATATCTTAGGAATGGAAAGAAAACATGATTATGAAGCCACAGCACCCTAATACGTAATGATGCCTTTTCATATTATAAATGATTTAGTTCAGTTTGATACACTGTATAGGAAGAAATGAAAAGTAGAACTTTTAAATATTTTAATCAATAAAATAAATTACCAAATGAATTGGGTCAGGTTCTTTCTTTTTTCTTTTTCTTTTTTTTTTTTTAAGTAGCTCCACACCCAGTGTGAGGCCCAAACTCACAACCCTGAGACCAAGACTTGAGCTGAGATCAAAAGTTGGATGCTGGGGTGCCTGGGTGGCTCAGTCATTAAGCATCTGCCTTCAGCTCAGGGCGTGATCCCAGCGTTCTGGGATCGAGTCCCGAGTCAGGCTCCTCCCTTGGGAGCCTGCTTCTTCCTCTCCCACTCCCCCTGCTCGTGTTCCCTCTCTCGCTGGCTGGCTCTGTCAAATAAATAAAATAAATAAAATCTTTAAAAGTTGGATGCTTAACCGACTGAGTCACCCAGGTGCTCTGAGTCAGGTTCTTTTAATTGCTAGGAGATTACATTTTTCTTAGGTGCACAAGATTTATGCCTTTCTTTAAAGATTGTATACTTAAAGATGCTGGAATCTTTATAGATTCATAATATCTCATAAAATATATATAAACATTTTTAGAGGGGAAGTAAATATGCCCTAAGTCCTGGCTCAGGCCGTGTCTCCATGGGCTCCCAGATGGTGAGAGAATGAGGGGCTATTCACAGGCACTTGGCTGGGTTTCTGACCTGTGGCCTCGTCTGTGCCCTTTCTCTGCTCCCCATCACCCTTCCTTTCCGGTTCCCATATGTCAGGGTTCATGCCTGTTTTAACACTCACCCTGGGCTATCAGCCGGTGCTATTGCCCATCTCCTCTGCTACCCTGTGAGCTCCTGGAGAGCAGGCCCACGTCTCACTCATCCCTGTGCTCATCTTAGTGCTGGCGAGACGGGACAGAGCTGCAGGAGCAAGGTCCTATTAGAGGCAGCAGGATTGGGGGCACGGGGGTTGGTCAGCCTTGGGAAGGAGCAGATCTTGTCTGGGAACAAGGAGGCCTGCAGAGGTTGAAAAATTGATGCATGGAGAAGGGGCGAGGGGCATGTCTCCCACATCTCAGTCCGTCCCACAAAGCTGAAGGTGGGAAGAACGGCCAAAATGAAGAGGTGTTGGTGGGACGAGGACTGAGCAGGCGGGAGGTGCTAATAACAGTCCCAGGTGAATGTCAGGGTTGCTCAGTGGAGTGGAGCATAGATTCATGAGGGTCCAGCCTGCCAAGTCTGCCTTCTCCAGAGGACAGAACGGAGCCCATGCAACAGGCCAACAGAGGTTCCGAGGGCATCTGCTGTGGAAGGACAGAAGGTTGCCATCGGCAGTGAGTGCCCGTGGGAAGGGACAAAGCGTCTGAGCCGCGCCGCCCGGATAAGGAGATTAGAGGCACAGCTTCTGCTTTCGCACCTCCACCTGGGAGCTGCAGCTCTGACTTCTTGGCGGTCGCTCCGAGTGTTGCCTCTGTGGAAGGTATGTGTGTGCTAACAGTATACGAGCATACTCGGGTTTCCCTGCATGCTCGGCTGAGTGCTCTACGCGCACACCAAGGTGTCGACTGGGCATCCTGTGAGGCGGGAGCGCAGGGGAAGGGCGGCGGCGGTTAATCCGCATGTTGTAATTGTTCTACAACCCACATGTGCTTCTTCTGAAATAATAGGAAGGTGTTTTGTTTTAAAAATGTATTTAGTGTTGGCATCAGGGAGGGGAAGATTAGGCATCTGTAAAGTCATATAATGTTTTAAAAATTGATCCAGGGAACGCTTTACGTGTCAACATAAGCCTCAGAATGCAGCTTATGGAATAGGAAGAGGATTGGGGTTTGGGGGGGGGGTTCAACATTTATTCATTTTAGGGCACCTGGGTTACTCAGTTAAGTGTCTGCCTTCGGCTCAGTTCATGATCCCAGCATCCTGGGATCAAGCCCCGCAGCGGGCTCCTTGCTCCGCAGGGAGTCTGCTTCTCCTTCTCCCTCTGCCTGCTGCTCCCTCTGCCTACTTGTGCCCTCTCTCTCTCTGTAAAATAAATAAATAAAATCTGTTTTTAAAAAAGATGTATTCATTTTAGAGAGAGAGAATGTGCGTGTGCACATAAGCCGGGGGGAGGGGCAGAGGGAGAGAGAGAATCCCAAGCAGACCTCCCTCTTCCCCCCCCCACTTCTCCCCACTGCTGAGCTTGGAGCCCTTCATGGGGCTTGATCCCAGGACCCTGAGACCTGACCCGAGCCAAAATCAAGAGTTGGTCACCTAACTGCCTGAGCCACACAGGTGCTCCTGGAATAGGAAGAGGTTTTGATACAAACATTATATAGTCATAAGTCTGTGAGATATACCCACATTATCATGTGTATCAAAAGTTCATTGCACATCACAAGTTATCTCGTCTGTTGATGAACACTTGGGTTTTTCCAGCTTGGGGCTCTTGTGAATAAAGCTGCTATGAAATTCCTTTTTTTTTTTTTTTTTCTTCGAGGATGTAAGTATTTGCTTCTGATGAGTATATATCCGAGAGTAGAACTGCCGGCTCACGGATTATATATGTGCGTGGCTTTAGTAGGTCCTGTCAACCAGTTTTCCAAAGTGGTCATACCAATTTATACTCCCACCAGCAAGGAAAGGGGTCCAGTTCTCCACACCTTGCCCACACATCAAATTGTCAGTCTTTTAAGTCTCAGGTATCCCACAGGGTAAGTAATGGTATAGCAGTGTGGTTCTCATTTGCATTTCTTTGATGACTAATGATATTGCTCGTTATATGTTTATTGAGCATATGAATGTCTGCATTGGTGACGTGTCTCTTCAAAGCCTTGTATTTAAAAAATAATTTTCAATGCAATAATGCACATAACATAAAACTCAGCATTTTGTTTATTTATTCATTTTAAAGATTTATTTATTTTAGAGAGATTGAGAGAGAAAGCATACAGTGGGGAAGGTCAGAAGGAGAGGGACAGAGAGAATCTCAAGCAGACTCCCCAGTGAGCACGGAGCCTGATGTGGGGCTCAATCCCACAACCCTGAGATCACGACCTGAGCTGAAATCAAGAGTCAGATGCTTAACCGACTGAGCCACCCAGGCACCCCCTAAACTCAGCGTTTTAAAGCATACATTTCCGTGGTTTTTAGTATATACACGACGATGTGCATTATCTAATTCTACAGCATTTCCGTCACCCCAGACAAGAAACCCCATACCCATTAAGCGATCACTCCCCGCTCACCCCTCCCCCTGCTGAGGAGCAGCCTGTAATCTACCTTCCATCTGTATGGATTTGTCTATCCTGGGCATTTCGTATAAATGTAGTCACAACTAGTGGCCTTTTGTGTCTAGCTTATTTCATTTAGCATAATGTGTTCAAGGTTCATCCGTGTGGAAGCATGGATCAGAATTTCATTCTTTTTTATTGCCAAGTAACATTCTACTATAGGGATATACCACATTGCGTTTATCCATTTATCAGTTCATGGATTTGAGTTGTTTCCACTTCGAGTTTAAATGCTGCTACAAATATTCATGTATGCGTTTTCGTGTGAGTATGTATTTTCAGTTATCATGGGCATATATACCTAGGAGTGGATTTGCTGGGTCATATGGTGACAGCTCTGTTCAACTTTCTAAGGAACGGCCAAGCGGTTTTCCACAGCAGCTGCGCCATTTTACATTCCCAGCAGAAAGCATGCGGGGTTGCTTGCCCGTTTTCAGTTGGGTCATTGAAGCATTATTCTAAAAGTAAAAACTGGAGATACCCTATATATCCAATAATGAGAGGTTGGTTTAATAAATCATGATACTACAGGTGTAGAGTAATATTAAAGCTATTACGGAAAAACAGATCTGTAAGTACTAACAGAATAAATTAGGTGGAAAAAAGCAAATAGCTAACAGCCTTATTTGTATAACTCACAGCTCTATCTGTGGTGTCAGAAAAGTCTGGAAGAATATGCACCAAATGTAAATGTGAGGAGAGAACGCAGAGCAAGTAGTGGGGACTTTCACTTCTAACTTCCCATCTTTGATCTGTACTCTTTTGAAAATAAATACGGGGTGGTGGGGTTTTGGTAATTTTTAAGCTATATGTTTAGGTGAAACATTGCAAGGAAGGTTTGTGTTTGGCTTGGGGTGAGGGGAAGGTCTGAGAAGTTCTCTGGATTACTGCAGAACCCCTTCATGTCAAGGCTTGTTAAAATGGGACATTTTTATCTTGTCGAATGCTCATTGAAGCATTTGTTCGAGCTGTTAAAAGTTCCCTCATGATAAAAAGGATTATTGACAGTAAGGGTGGTAGAATGCACTATAATTAAATTTGGGCATGGTATAAATGCTAAGTGACGAACATCAGTACGTAAAAACCATAAAATCTACTCTGGCATATGCCTAAATGTGGACCAGGAGTCTCTCTGGGCAGTGGGATTATAGGTGATTATTTTCTTCCTTATGCCTTTTTGATTTTTCCAGACTGCAAGGCCCATGTATAATGTTTCTAGTTTTAAATAGTGTAATATTTCAAATTTAGTCTGTAGCTTGCCCGTGCTTAATCAACCAGATCTAAAGTGCTAGCCGTGTGTGTGAAGTGATGTAAGGTTGATATGTCTCAAAACTTATGGTCTCCGTTAGAAAATGATGTTTTCTAAGAATATGCAATGGCACGTGTAGACAAAAACACTAGGAAGCAAAAAACTAAAGTTCAAAATTATATATTGCATACAATTCCAATTTTTAAAAAAGCATAAACATATGCTTATGAAAACACTAGAAGAAAACATAAAATGTTAAGAGCAACCACTTTGTTAGTATAGGGCGTGTAGGTGATTAATTTTCCTTCTTCGTGTCCTGTTTCCAGTTATAATAAACATGTACAGCTCTTATCATTTGAAAACGTTTAAAATTCAGTCTGGGAAGGAGAACAGTGTCTCTCTCCAGATTTGGAATATGGGCATTTTCTCTCCTTCCCTTTTTCCTTCTCTCCCACAACTCCTAGCCATGCTGGTATTCCTTCTCCACTCTGTCCCCGCGGTTTCTCTCACCTTCCGTTCCCACAGCTGCCCCTCTGTCTAGAGCTCATTTCCTCTTCCCCAGAGCATGATAACAATCTCCTAACCTAGTTAATTTTCCTGCTGTACATTCTCTCTCTGACCTACTTCCGGAAGCACAGATGCTAGAATAATCCACTTGAATGACGTTGCTCCCTTGCTGAAAAACCCATGGCTCCCCTTCCTAATGCTATTACTTGGAGTCCTCAGCATGACCTTGTGACTGGCAGGCCTGGGCAGTGGGGGACAGCATTACCGGGTCTTCGCCAAAGGCTAAGGCTCCAGGGGGCAGGCCCTCTTGCTTCCTTTAACTCCTGTTTTATGAAAAGGCAGAGCAGCCTGATTGTGCCAGCTTCACGAGAAGGGTTTTGGGGTCCTACTACACACAGATTCGGGCTCCATTGCTGACCTTGAACTTACTTAATCCCAAGGCATTTCTGCAGCTATAACACCCATGTCTGCTTCCTTCCTGGGGTGGTTGTGAGCAGTCAGGGCCAGGCACTCCGTGGCGGTCAGTAGCTGGTTCCCTTCTGGTCTCTCATCCTTGAGGGACTGTCCTCTACTTCTCTATCACTTAGAGATCTCAAGAGCTACTGTCAGCTGCCCCTTTGTTGTGGGAGTTCAACCTAATTCATTCTCCCCATTCTTTCTGCAGTCCCATGGTCACCTCTGCGTGGTAGACATTCTCCCTTTGAGGTGGCCCCACTGCCACCTGCCCTACAAATACATTCCTCTCAAATTTGACTCTGTTGAAGTGTTCCGACCAGTGCCCCCAAATCTCTTTATACTCAGGGGGTCATTTCTCCGAACCTTGATGTGGCCCATTCTTTGAAACACCTATTAAATTGGCTCGGCTATGATGGCTGCCCCCCGCCCCCCGTTACTCTCCTTGTCCTCATCCCCAGCAGTGACACCACCACACCTCGCCTCCCAAACGGAAACCCAGGAGGCCTCATACACCTCTCCCCCTCCTTGTCCCCACATGTCACCAAGTCTAGCTCTTCTTCATAAGCATGGTCCAAATCCATCCTACACCATTGCTTTACATAAGGCCTTCGTCGCATTCGGCTCCCTTCCGCTTTCTCCACATCTCCAGCCTCCTCCTCGTCCCCTCCTCCCACTGCAGCAGCGGCTGCAGAGCCTGTAGCACTCCCAGGGCAGCCGCACATCTAGGAGCGCTCACTAGATTCCAGCCCTGCACTCAGCTTCTGCACTGTCTCTTATAATTCCCCTGACCACCCCGTGACAGTAGATGTTAAGATCCCCATTCGATTGATTAGCAAAGATCCAGAGAGCTCAAGTAACTTGCTGAAGTAGCGGGGCCAGGATCTGGTCAGTAAGCCAGCACCCTTAGCCACCAGACGGTTTTGCTTCTGTAAGTCTGAACTCCCTTCTGTGACCTGGGCCTGTCTGTTGACTTCTGGTTGGACACACAGGGACCCTGGGTCTGTGGCTGCCAAATGTTTAATAAATGGGATGTGTCCGTTGCAGAGAATTGATACCGTGTTTACTCAGCCTTAAGGTATTGGGTGAGATCAGGTTCTACCATTTTCTGACTCTCGTCTTTACTCCAAAAGTTTACCCCTAGAGGAGGAATTTTTTTTTAAGTTTTAAATTATAGTATCCATTACAATGATGCTTTCCACGGTGGAGCCCCACAGGATTAATACTGTGCTGCAAAGATCAATCGCGTCCATGTCTGCAAGCTGCCAAAACAGCCAGTTAAATGGTAACCCCAGAAAACCTATTGTCCGTTGCTTTCTTACTGATTAGATAAACGAGCTGGTGTTGACCCAGTGTGTTGTAATAAATCAAAGGTTATAAATTAACTGCATATACTTTATCCCACATGTGGAAGTCTGAGCAACCATCGTGATCAAAGGAAGATGAGGTTTTAAAAAGCTGTTTCTGTTGGCTTTTCTCGTGCACAAACGTCCCTTTCTTTTTTTTTTTAATTTTTTTTATTGTATTATGTTAGTCACCATACAGTACATCCCTGGTTTCTGATGTAAAGTTCGATGATTCATTAGTTGCGTATAACACCCAGTGCACCATGCAATACGTGCCCTCCTTACTACCCATCACCGGTCTATCCCATTCCCCCACCCCCCTCCCCTCTGAAGCCCTCCGTTTGTTTCTCATCGTCCATAGTCTCTCATGTTTCATTCCCCCTTCTGATTACCCCCCCTTTCTTTATCCCTTTCTTCCCCTAACGATCTTCTTAGTTCTTATGTTCCATAGATGAGAGAAATCATATGATAATTGTCTTTCTCTGCTTGACTTATCTTTCTCTTTTTCAGCTTCATCTTGAATAAAAAATGTGTGATCAGACCTTTCTCGTTAATGTATTTGGCTCCTGTGACAAATGTTTCAAACAACGGGCTCTGAGACCAGTTTTCAAGAAATCTCAACAGCTCAGCTACTGTTCGATGTGTGCAGAAATTGTAAGTACCACTTTAAAAAAATTGAAGTGGTTATCTTGTTTTAAAATGATGTCTAATATCAGGGTCCTGTGACAGATCAGTTACCATAGAATCAGTTTATACACACAGACATTTTCAGCACACTTGGGCTGAGTGAGGGTTCATGGTATGGACTCTCTGACCTCCTGGGTTCAAATCCTAGTTCTGTCGCTTGGCTGTGATGGTGCCAACAGATCTCAACTGACTTAGGAGGTCAGTTTTCCCATATGTAAAATAGGAATAATATCATCTATCTCATAGGATTTTGTGAGAATTCAATGAGTTCATTTGACAAAGCGTTTAAAACAGTACCCAGCACAGGCTGTGCTCAATGCATGTTTTAGCTATTACTACTTTTTTAGGGCTAATGCTTTTTGCTTCTGCTTTCTGTCTGCTTGGCAAACAACCACGCTAAAAGGGACTCTGGCAAACTAACAGCCTGGAAGTGCTTCTCCAAAGGCCGTGCTCCAGCTTTCCCTAGGAACAGCTCTATTGAAGACTGGACCCTACAGGGCCTCAGTAGTAAGCAAAATTAAGTTCAAGGAAAAGTGCTCCTTAATCCTAAGATTTCAGTGAGGGCTAGGGACTGAATATAAATCCTTACATTTTTCAAATAACACAAATCAGTCCTCACTAGAGGTGGCAATGCACACGCTTTGCAGATCTTGTAGCGAAATGCCCATAACATGGCCGAAGCCCTAGAAATTAGTCCTGTCTCAGAGAATTTGCAAAGCCAAGCTCAGTAATACGGCTCAGCAGAGCCCCCACCTGGTCAAAAGTGATAAAGCACTCTTCTCCGAAAGCCAATTGGAAACCCCCAATTATCAACACATTTTAAAAACCATATATCAAAGAGAGGAAAGGTGATTTTTACATTTTACCCAACTGAAGAGGAAAAGGCAGTATTCATCCTCTTGGTCCCACTTTAATCCCTGACAGTAGTTACATTTAAAAATTATTCTCGTAAAGCAAATGGCACGTAAACAGCCCAGAGAGACCCACAGGATCTGGTACAGCGCGATAATCCTGATGTCACAAGATTCAGGCTTAGCGCAGTGGGCTTCTACCCGCAGCGCACGGCGTTCTAAACAGGGCTGTGCACGTCATCAAACCGACGACACTCAGTTCTTAACATCAGCCTGCTTTCCAGTGGCCCTCCCAACCTGGAGCAGTGCTGTTTATTAATCTTAGCTCTTCTGTTTTTAAACTTCTTCTGTGGATGCTGGGAGCCCAGTGTCCCTGTCATCACATCCTGCAGCATCATAGATTCTCCCCAGGGCAGAGGCTCTGCCCGGAGATCTTTTTCAGGAAACTGTCACAGGCTATCTCCACAAGCACTTGGGGTTCCCAAATATTCAGACAGCCTCCTGTGGCTGAGGAGACATCCCAATGACCGACAGCTAATTTTCACCTGGGTGTCTGCGATTCTGTAGCCCCCAGTGGACCCCTTCCATGAATAGGAGCAGCGCTGTAACTCCGCCCCTGCTGAAATGTAGCAGACCTCGACTTTTCCCAGCCCCGCTTCCTTACTCAGAAAAAGGAGTTAAAGCCAAAGTACTGAAACGCACTTTGCAAACTTTCCCGCGTATTAAGAAGTCACATGGCTTTCTCTCTCGATGGTAGACCGTCTAGAATGGAGGAGGTTTGGGATTTGTTTTACAGAGAGAACCTCCAGAGAAGGGCACGCCAGTGTGAAGCCCTGCTCACCCGAGGTCACATACAGGCAGACCTGGAGCGGGCACACATCCCATGATGGGCCACAAGGCATCACTGAGGAAGTGATGAGAGGATGCTGTTTGGCCAGGACTTCTGAGGTGACCCTGGTGAGAAGTGTCTCCCATGACCTAGTGTCTCATTTGAATTACTTCATGTGAATCGCTCAAGCATATCGGGGAACCTTAATAATAATGAGCAAATACTTTGTATCAGGCACAGCTCTGAATGTTCTGCGTGGTCACCCCTGATGAGGCCTTTCTGAGGAGGGGTTATCCATTTACAGATAAAGAGCCTGAGACACAGAGAAGTTAAGTAAATGACCCAAGGCCACACAGCACAGCCAAGATTTATCCCCAGGCAATATGACCTAGATGGAATCTGTGCTCTTAAACTTTTGCTCTGCAAACTCTGAAGCAGATGTCTTATTTTCGCTTTTATAAATAGTTGCATGTATCTAAAGCATTTATATTTATATATTGATATTTTATATATTTGTTTAATTATATATTTATATATTCTGTTTTATACATCCACTTGATAAACTAACATTAACTGAGTACCTACCATATACCAGTTATTATGCTAAATACTGAGGATAAATGATGAATAAACTATATTGATGGAAAGGGACTGTAAAGGGAGCTAGCTCGTAGTGAATACACGTCTGCTATGATGGAGAAGACTGCTAAGAGGTTCACTCACATTATCTTATTTAATTCATGTAACAGCCCTACGAAGTAGATTTTCCAAATAAGGAAACTGAGGAACCCAGAATCTAACCTCCTAGGCCACCATGTATAGATGAATACAGATTACTTCCATAAAGAGCTGCCCAGGACAGCAAGTTGAGGCTGGATTCCTCAGGGAGCAAGGAGTGAGGATGGCCCCCCAAATCCTGCTTGGGGATGTTTGCTCTAGAATTTGTAACCTTAATCTGCCTTCCATTTTGCACACATACACATACACACCAGGTCAGGGAGGGGGAAAAGGGAGAAGCAGTGGGTTGGGTCCTCCACACTGAAGTCCAGAGGCATCTTAGCAGAATGAAGCCACACTGCCTAGGTCCAAATCCTGCCTTCGCCTCTTTCTGGGAGTGTGACTCAAGCAAAGCATTTAACCTGTGCCTCAGTGTTCTCATTTGTAAAATGGGGATAACAGTATCCATTCAGGGTGAGTGTTGCGATTTACTAACGTAAAGTGCTTGGAACAGTGCCTGGCACTGCAGGGACTGGGAAAGAGTTGCCTGAGCCCACCACGAAGTCACTGAAGTCGCGTCCTTGAGAGAACCCTGGCAACCTTGCATTCTGAGGTGGAGGAAGCTCCTCAGAAGCGACACATCTGAGATCACTGAGTGTGTGGGCTCAAACACCCGGGTCTGGGCCGCTGTATACTGACCCCAACTCTGCCAGCACCTCCTTTTGCTGATCCCAACTTAGGGACTTAATTCCCTGTATGAAGAGAGGAAAAGCAAAACCAAGAGTGCGCTTCCTAATGCCGCAAAGCCTCGACAGCTTCTCGTTTTGTTTTTGTCCATTTAAGTCAACAAAGGAGGAGAGTTTCTGGTTCGTTGTGGGGGGAGCACCAGAGCCGCCCAGGACGAGGCCGGTATCCGTGTATCAGTGGTGAGGGATGGGCCTCGTTGCCCACTCCTCGCTCATCTACTCCGCAGGTAGCAGCCACTGGGCAGCCTATCAAGTCCCACCGAGGGGAGATCGGTGCGGGGAAGGGGGCGGGTAGGAAGGCCGTGTCCATGGGGCTTCACCAGCTCCCAGGAGCCGGGCAGCCCTGGGTTGGAATCCCAGTTTGGTCCTTCACTAAGTGCGCGGCCTCCGGAAGGTCACGTTATCCTCTCTGAGCCTCGGTTTTCCCACCGGTAAAATGGGCACGACACTGCTTGCTTCTCCGGGGTGGTGTGCGCAGCAGCGTCACCGAGGGCATCGCCCTGGGCACCGCGCCAGGCGCGCGCGGCAGGTGCCAGGGCGGGGGGCGCGGAGGGGGCGCGGGTGTCCGCGGACGCGGCGGGCGGAGAGGGGGGAGTCGGCCGCCGCAGCTCGGCTCGCAGCCGCCCGCGTCAGCGCCGGAGGGCGGGGCCGCGCTCGGGGAGAAGGCGGCTGGAGCTGCGCCGGGGCCGCTCCCGCCCGCTCGCCGGCCGGGCCTCCGTCGCCGCTCACCCGCATCCCCGCTCTCCGCTTCCCTCCCGGCCGCGTCCCGGCGCGAAGATGGCAACCGACGGGCTGCACGAGAACCAGACCCTGGCGTCGCTGAAGAGCGAGGCCGAGAGCCTCAAGGGCAAACTGGAGGAGGAGCGGGCCAAGCTGCACGACGTGGAGCGTGAGTGCGGGCCGGGGCGGGGGCTGCGCGCCGGGAGGCGGGCCGAGGAGACCAGACCGGCCCCCGGGGGAGCGCGGTTGGGGGGTGGTTTGCTGGGCCCGGGGCGGGAGCCAGGCCTGCGCCAGCGCCGGCGATGGGCCGCCGGTTCCCGGGAGCCAGGTGAGGCGCGGGTTGCGGCCCCGAGCCCCGGGTTGCGCGGCTGTGGGGCGGGAGCCGGGCGGCCTTCGGAGGCGCCGGACACCTTGCAGAGCCCCCGCCGGCTGGGAGACCGTTCCGCCTCTGGGCTGGGGCGCCTGTGGTAGCCGCCCCTGGCCGCTGTTCTCCCTCCCCCAAGGTTCTTGGGACCAGTTGCCTCCATCACCTGCCTGGAAGATGCGGACTGATCGCAATCCTGCCCGCGCCGGGTGGAGGGGGGTGTCGGCAGTAGCCAGCGCAGCGAGCCCTTGTGGGCGAGGCCTAGGCTAAACTCCTGTTTTGTTTTTCAACCGTTTAGCTTTCTCCATCACTGTTGTGTCTTTGCTCATTTTGCTTTTACAAGGAACCAGACTCTGAGTTAAAACCTCATTTTTCCAGTCTGCCCCCTTTCCTGGGGGGTGGAGAACCGGATGCGGGAAGAAAAGCAGAGGAGCTTACCAAGTCCAACCATTTATTTAAGGCTGTTGAAGAAGCTTTTAATGGATGCAGTGAGATTGGCATAAAAGAGCAATAGCAGTCGTAAATAAACTTACTTATTGACCACTACCATAATTTAGAAACGGCTCCGTGATTTTTATGAGTGAGCAATTAAATAGCCAGGTTAAATGACTCTTGGTGGGATCTGCTCCCCTTTACCGTCAGATGGTTTGTCCTCAGCAGAGTTTGGGCTCAGGGCCAGGCTTGGGGAAGTGGCTTTATCTGCTTATTTTTCACCTCTGAGGGTGGCAGCTCCCCTTTGCTAATTACAGCCTCCCCCACGGTACCCTCAGGCACTCCTCTATATTGTGCTCCTTTTAAAATCTATTTGGAGAAGAAACGCGGGGTTCGTGCTAGGTCGTTTAGCACCTGAGGCCTTTCTTTGAAAATCACCTGATAGAAGGATGACCTGAATCTAGAGTGTGCTGTGCTTTGGTATGGACCTCCTTTAAATTGGAGACACGCTAAAAACCTCCTTTAAATTGGAGACACGCTAAAAACCTGTATCATTTAGGGATGTATCCAGCTACAATTAACTGTAAACCCCAAATAAAGTAGCTAAGCAAATTGGGAGTTATTTTCCTTATGTAACAGTTACAAGTGTAGGTGATCACCAGCTTTGGATCGGCTGCCTAGTGTACCATCAGGGACCCACGCTCCAGGCAATTGCTTCTCCGCCACCCTGAGAACACTGGCATTAGCCCCATGATTATAACATGGCTGCCACAGCTCCAAACATAACTTCTGTATCTGGGGCAGGAAGAAGGGGGAAGGTGGGCACCAGCCTCTGGTTCTCCTTCTTATCAGGAAAGCAGAAGTTTTCCTCAAAACCTCCTTTCTCCCAACAGATTTTTGTACTTTATTGGGCACAAGTGGGTCACACAGCTACTGCAAGGCAGCTGGGAAAGGGAGAAGTGAGCTAGAGAGATTGTCGTCCCCAAATAAAGTTGGGTTTCTGGTATCAGCAAGTGGTAGGGAACAGAAACTGGGAGGCACTGGACAAAGTCTGCCCCAGTTCACTCTACACTGGCAGGTGCTGTCGATAATGCTGTAAGTGTGGTGTCGGTGCCTCTGAGGTAGGTCGTCTGACTTCTACATGTGACAGATGAGGAAACTGAGGCACCAAGGGGTGAAAGGACTTGCCAGAGGACTGCAGCCAGTAAGCAGTGAGACAGGATTCCAGCCCAGGCAGCCAGAACTCCAGCCCAGCCTCACTTCAACTCTGCGTCCTACCCCTTCGGGCTCTGTGCAGAGGGGTTCTCCAGAAACTCTCTTCATCAGCAATGCAGACTGCCCGCTGGGAACCTCTCAGCCTTTTCTGTGGCTTGGGAAATGGCCTTAAGGCAGAGAGGTAGTCAAGGGAGAGCTTTTCAGCAGGGAACCCCCGTCCTGCCAAGGATGCGATACCCTCAGAAGCCAGGGCCAGATTTTGGACGCACAGTGGAAAGATCTAGCCCCACCTGCATAGAAGTCAGAATTTTGGAGTTGAAAAGACTAGAAGTCATATGGCCATGTTCCCCTTTATTCCCCCTGCAGCTTTACTCCCCCCTAACACTTCTCCTCTACTCCTGTATAATACCTTCGCTCCTTTGAGGCTCCTGTCGTTCAAGTGACATCGGTTTTCCCCTTCTCCATGCTGCTGGCTCCTGACCTCTCCGGCCAGTCTGCCTCATTTCTTAAGGACTTTATCACATAACGTAAGCCTTCCTTTTGACCTAAGCCCTGCCCCATCCCTGGTGTCTTCAGGGTTCACAAGCGTGACCCTCGTAACACGCTGGCCTCTCACTCCATCACAGCCTCCTGGACCTCGTTAGCGCTCAGAGCAGCTCCTCCTCTCTCCCCCAGAGATCTCCATGGTCCATGATCACTGGGCTCTTCTCTCTGCCAGTCTCTCAGCCTCTTACTGAGCCTGTCATTTTTGCATTTTGGTGTTATGCTTTAGATAGTCCTGTGACCCCTACTCTAGCTGGGGAAACTTTTCAGGCCACAAGCTAAGATGGCCAAGGCATCCCGTTTGCCTGGGCCTCTCAGTTTTAAATGGAAAGTCCTGCATTCTGGAAAACCCGTTAGTCCTGGGCAAACTGGAAGAGTTGATCAGCCCTCTGTTAGCTCTGACTTGCCCAAATTCTTGCCTAAAAACACAACAAAATAGCCTGAACTTGGAGGAAAAGCAAACCTCACCCAACTCCAGACCCTCACGTCTTCAGCTCCCATCCCTCTGACCCTCAGACCAGTGTCCATACCGTTGGGCACTCATCCCCAAGTCAGACCCTTGGCCAGCATTAAACAGAGGAAATGGCTTATATGGGTTGCCCAAGGGGAAGCCAGCCTGCGTCAGTCTCCATAGCCCCAAGCCCCGTGCCCCTGCCGTTCCCCTTACTCCTCCAGAGCTTCCTCCTTCTCCCTAGATGTCTCCCTTATTGCCTTCTGCTTACCTTCTGCCATGGGTAAGTGTTTCCTTGCTTGATTGTAAGGCATTTTAGAATCATGACGTTATAGCTTGTATTAGTTTCCTATTGCTGTTGTACAAATTTCCATAAACATAAGGACTTAAAGCAACATAGTCTAAAGTGGGTCAGCAGGGCTTCATTCCTTCTGGAAGCTTTAGGGGAGAGTCGCTTCCTTGCCATAGCCAGCTTCTAGAGGCTGCCTGCAATCCTCGGCTTGTGGCCCCACATCCTCTGAGCTTTCTGTCATCACCTCACCTTCTTTGACCTTGGTCTCCCTGCCTCCCTCTTGTAAGGACCCTGTGATTACAGTGGGCCCACCTGTGTAAACCAGGGTAATCATCCCAACTCAAGATCCTTGGCCTAATCACGTCTGCAAAGCCCCTTTTGCCATGTAAGGTAACATATTCACAGGTTCCAAGGATTAGGACATGGACATCTTTGGAGGTCCTATCACAGGCTCTCAAGACTAGAAGGGTCACCTGCTTCAGCCTCAGTCCTCAGGCACGAAAAGTTTCCTTCTCCGCCCCACAACCCTTATGGATGAGGAGACCACTGAGATCCAGGGAAGGGTTACGGGAATGCCCTAAGATTCTGTAGCTACTCTAAGGGAGAATGGGGAGTAGACACCAGGGTTCAGGCTCCTAGTATAGCTCTCCTTCTCATCCTGCGAGGCCATCTCTCAGGCAGTTGAGATTTACATTAGAAAGGGGGGAAAATCCATGTGTGTTTATGGAAAGGTCTCAATGTAAAATTTTAAAAGTCCTAAAAGGTAGGAGTGCCTGGGTAGCGCAGTCGTTAAGCGTCTGCCTTCGGCTCAGGGCGTGATCCCAGCATTCCGGGATCGAGCCCCACATCAGGCTCCTCCACTATGAGCCTGGCTTCTTCCTCTCCCACTCCTCTGCTGTGTTCCCTCTCTCGCTGGCTGTCTCTCTGTCACATAAATAAATAAAAAAATCTTAAAAAAAAAAAAAAAGTCCCAAACGGTATAACATGATCTCATTAGCTACAACAAGGGATGCATTGAATTTGTGGCAGGATCCATGAGAAACTTGTTATCTCTAGAGAGGGCCCAGGGGAGTGAGGGGAGGTGCAGGTATTTTCAATTTATACCCATCTGTGCATGTCCTGCTTTTATAATAAAAAATGAGTAGTGGAATGGGAGTCAAGATCAAGAACAAAGAAGCGAATTCAACTTTAAGGAGTCCTTAACTTGAAATTAACCTGAAGAATGATCCAGAAAACAGGCTGAAAGCAGGGCAGGAGGCATGCTGTGTTTATTTCAGCCAACACGTATGGCAGCCTCGTGGGGCTATGGGGGGCTTCTTCCAGATTCCCAGCCTCTTTGGGGGCAGATTCTAATTTAGCGTAGGAACAAAGCCACTCAAAGAAGATTTGTGTAATTTCTCTAAGTACAAATCCAGATGAAATTTGGGCAAGTCGCCAGACCTCTCATCAGATGCTATTCACTTTTCTATCTGTTCTAAGTGTAGCTTTGTGAAAGGTTTTGTTCTCAAAGGCTGTATTATGACGGCAGCCTTGGACTCTTCTGATTTTATGGTGTAGGGAGAAATCGAGGAAAACCGAATTTCTCGATTAGTCTGAAGCAAGTATGTTGACTGACTTGTTCCACCTTCTCAGGAAATATGCTGCATGTCCCGAGGCTAGACAAGAGTTTCCCTGCAAACTAATCTTCTCCCTGCTGCTCTCGCACTTGCTGCCTGCAGCCATGAGAGGGAGCCGAGAGCAAAACTGCCTGGCATCTCCTCTCCCCTGGCTTTGGCTCTGCGTTCGCAATTGCACGCAAGCTAGCTCTCTAGGGTACCATCCTAAGAAACTGAGGCCCGCTGTAACAGATTTAGAAATATAGAAGAAAACAAGCCATTCGTCATGCCGCTTCCGGTATTTTGGTGTATTTCGTAGCTTATGATCTTATGTTTGTGCTCACTGTTTGGGAGCGCCCTTGCGACTGTACGAGAGAGTTGGAGCCTAACTTTAGTTTAACACAGTGGATTAAACAGCGCCCTGTGTCATTTTGCCATTCTTTTTAATGTCAATATTTTGAAATTATTGTACGGAGCCACATAGTCCTCTGTCTGAAAGACTGTGCCATTGCTTAGCCTGCCAAGCTTTGATTAGGGAATTCTGCGGAGGTTTTTCTGTGTGTAGCTAATGTATCTTTTGGAGCAATTCCAAAATGTCAAGCACAAATGAGCTAATGTGATGGCAGATGTTTTCCTTCCATCCGCGTGTTTGAGGGTTTTTATATCCCACCTCATTCCATCCAAGGGTAGAAGCAGACGGAATCCATATTTTTTAAATTGTTTATTTGTATTTTTTTAATTGAGGTATAGTTGACACACGATGTTACATTAGTTTCAGGTGGACAGCAGCGATTCGATAGCTCTATAGATTGTGCTCTGCTCACCACAAGTGTAGCTACCATCGGTCACCATACAACTCTATACAATATCCTTGACTGTTTCCCCTATGCTGTTATCCCCTTTTATCCCTGTGACTTATAACTTTTTTCTTTTTTTAATTTAAATTCAATTAGCCAGCATATGGTACGTCATCAGTTTCCAGTGTAGTGTTCAGTAACTCATCAGTTGCGTATAACTTCCAGTGCTCCTCACGCGTGTGCCCTCCTTAATGCCCGTCACCGGCTACCCCAGCCCCCCACCCTCCCCATGACTTATTCCTTCCATAACTGGAAGGCTGTTCCTCCCTCTCCTCTTCACCATTTTGCCCAGCCCCTCACCTCCTCCCCTCTGGCAACCATCAGTCTGTTCGCAGTATTTATGGGTCTGCTTCTGCTTTTTGTTTGTTTTGTTTTTTAAATACCACATATAAGTGAAATCATATGGCATTTCTCTTTCTCTGTCTGACTTACTTCATTTAGCATAATACCCTCTGGGTCCATCCATGTTGTCGCAAATGGTAAGATCTCATTCTTTTTTATAAGGAGTATGCCATTGTATGCATATCTATCTATCTATGTAGCTAGCTAGCTATCGCTATCTGTATATCACATCTTCTTTATCCATTCATCTATCAACGGACATCTGGGTTGCAAAATGAGTTTTTTAGGATTAGCTTTGGGTATTTTTTCATCCTCAGCTCCTTAGATCTTCTACCAATAGTGACCATCAAAGACTGTATCTTGGTGCAACATTTGGAAGGTAATTCAACCTCCCCTTTCCTTACTCCAGTTCCTGTGGATCCTTCAAAACCAGGTACCTGTGACATCTCCTCCTTATGGCACACCTGTCAGCAGAGTCAGCTACATTACCCTGGGCTCCCTGACACCTCTGTCACCGCACGGCAGCTGCAATCTGCCCCCTGCAGACCGTTAGCTCAGGAAGAGCGGGGGCTGTCTTACTCTTTTCTGTACCCGAGCAGCCGGCACAGTACTTGGCACATACTAGGGGTTCTAGAGACATCATTCAAGATATAACTCTTCAATTTAACAGATGTGAGATTTGCCAGATAGAAATGGGATGGAGTGGGTTGGGAGTAAACCTACATATGGGAAAGGAAAATTCAGTGAGGAAAAATAATTAGTAGCTGGGCTGCGGTCAGAGTCACGTTATATAAGGAAGGCCCCATATCAATTGGGTGAGTCATCTTTTTAATTAATTTTTTTATTTTCATGAGAAGGACGTAAAATAGGTGTGGTTGTCCTAATGCCAAGTTGGGGAAAGCAGCAATAATACCAATGTGACGTTTCAAAGCAAACACTAAATAAAATATGCTCACAACTGCTGGTACAGACTTGTGTAAATGGCCTATAAGAATTTAGAAAATTTGCTGTCTGATAACATGATACTCTATATAGAAAACCCAAAAGACTCCACCCCCAAACTACTAGAATTTATAGAGCAATTCAGTAATGTGGTGGGATACAAAATCAATGCTCAGAAATCAGTTGCATTTCTATACACAAACAATGAGACTGAAGCAAGAGAAATTAGGGAATCCATCCCATTTACAATAGCACCAAAAATCATACGTTATCTCGGAATTAACCAGAGACGTAAAGGATCTATATTCTAGAAACCACAAATCACTCTTGAGAGACATTGGAGAAGACACAAAAAGATGGAAAAATATTCCATGCTCATGGATCGGAAGAATAAACATAGTTAAAATGTCTATGCTACCCAGAGCAATCTACACTTTCAGGGCCATTGCAATCAAAATACCAATGACATTTTTCAAAGAATTGAAACAAACAGCCCTTAAATTTGTGTGGAGCCAGAAAAGGCCCCGAGTCGCCAAGGAATTGTTGAAAAGGAAGAACAAAGATGGGGGCATCACATGGCTGGATTTCAAGCTATACTACAAAGCTGTGATCACCAAGACAGCATGGTACTGGCGCAAAAACAGACACATAGACCAATGGAACAGAATAGAGAACCCAGAAATGGACCCTCGGCTCTTTGGGCAACTAATCTTTGACAAAGCAGGGAAAAGCATCCAGTGGAAAAAAGACAGTCTCTTCAATAAATCGTGCTGGAAAAATTGGACAGCTACATGCAAAAGAATGAAACTTGACCACTCTCTCACACCATACACAAAGATAAACTCCAAATGGATGAAAGACCGCGATGTGAGACAGGAATCCATCAAAACCCTAGAGGAGAACATAGGCACGTTATGTATTAAGTTAGATGGCGACCTCTCCCCCTGTCTGCCCGGAGGTCATAGAGGCGACACTGGGGTGACAAAGAAGACAAAGAAACACTTATTTCTGGCTCCAGGTTGGTGAAGAGAGGACCACAGGGCTATAGGCAGGTGCTGCAGGGTTTGTGTAGTTTGGGGATGAGGGAAATACCTCTAGTTTTCTACCCTGTTTTCTCCTTTAATCCTGATTCCTATTAAACTGCATGAATCAGGTGGAAATTCAAAGAAACAGAAAATACAGAAGATTTGGAGGGATACAAAAACCAAAATGAAACCCCTCCTTTTTCCTCCTAAGAATACATATTCATTGTAGAAAATACAGAAAACTCAGAAATACCTAAAGATAAAATAAAAGTCACCCCAAATCCTAGAGGCATTTTTACTAACATCTGGGCTATTTCTTTCAGTCTTATTTCCGTTATATGTGTGTACTTAAAATGGGGTGGATATTTCATGATGACTTCTATTACTATCAGGTTATGAGCATTTTCTCATGTCATTAAATAATCTTCAAAAACACACCATCAACTTGGTTGTTGACTATGCCTTGTGTGGATATACTGAGTCTGTTTCTTAACCATACCCTGTTAGAGTTTGGATTGTGTCTAATTTTTCCTTTATAAATAAAATTTTGATGACCATTCTTTTTTTTTTTTTCATTTTAAATCATTTATTACTTAACAGAAAGAAAAAGACTTGCTCATTTACACTCAATTCCCTAGCTCAAAAAGTGATCACTAATGTACTTTCTATCTCTATAGATTTGTTTAGCAGATTATTTCGTATATAAATAAAATCATACATGTGGCCTTTTGTGTCAGGCTTTTATTTAGCTTAATGTTTTGAGTATGCATACTTATTTTTTTTTTTAATGATTTTTTATTATATTATGTTAGTCACCATACGTACATCCCCAGTTCCGATGGGCTCGATGATTCATTAGTTGTGTATAACACCCAGTGCACCATATGCTTTGATGACCATCTTTATGTAAAAAAATTCCTTTGTTACATATCTCTGGATGTTTTCTCAGAATAGTTAAGGAACAGAATCTCAGAGTAAAACTGTTTCAAGAAACAGTATGACTGGGATCAAAGGAGGGATGTTTTGAAAGCTCGCTCATATGGCAAGACTGTTTTCCAGAAGTGGGGGGGAACCAACGGGCCTCACGCCAGGCCCTTGCACCACATCATGTCCACAATGTAGCATTTCACTGCTAATCCGAACGAGCACCTCCGATCACTTCAACTTGCATTTACTGGATTACGGGTGGTCTGGAAAACGCTTCTTGTGCTTATTCGCCATTTTGGATTTCTTTCTACTTTGTCAACAGTCTACATGTTATCGTAATCCTTTGAAAATTGGGGTGGGTATTCATTGATGGGGCAACCCCTTCATAGCTAAAGGGATTTCGGTCTACATATAGATGGCATTTCTGTAGATGTACGCCCTATATTTCACTATACTTTTTTGGCATAAGTAATTTGTATATTTCTCATTTTTTAAAAAGTATCTGAGACTGTATTTGTCTCCCCCTCCTCCTCTCCTTCCTGGCAAAACCCCGACCAACCTCTTTCCCTAGGCTGCCTGGGCAGGTGTAGGAAAGGCACATCTAGGGCAGATGAGACACAGGAGAAATAATAAGTATCCAAAATATTTACTTATAGCAGTATTCTTAACAGGAAAAAACTTGAAAACCTAAATGTCCAAAAATAGACTACTTAAGTACATAACAGCATGTCCGTAACATGGAATACATTCAATCACTAAGAAAATACAATGTAGATTGGCTACGTCGGCACAGGACAATGTTCACAATCCACTGCTAAGTGGAAAAAGCACATTATAAAGCATTTTGTTTTAAAAATAAAAAGACAGAAAGGAATTCACCCAATCAGACTTTACTTGCTGGGGAGAGCCACATGTTTTTAATCCCCTTCCCAAGTTTGCCTCGATGAATTCACTTTACTCCGGTAGTCAGAAAAACATTAATTTTGAATAACGAAATTAAATCATTACCCTCCGAATAAGAAAAGCTCTCCTAACTTAGATACACGAACATACCGTAGCGTCATCTGATCCTGAAGCAAAGGCATCCCCACTGGTAGTACCTGCAGAGGGAAAGTGTGACAGTGAAAGCACTTAATTCAGAGTGGTGACTCCTCAATCCTGGACGCCCAACAGGATCATCTGGAAACCACCTGGTTATTCCAGGCTGGGCCCGCGGGAATCGGAGTCAGCATCCCTACTGCTAGGGACATATGACCACTCTTTACAGAGCCCAGAAGGGGAGGTCGATCTGGCTGCCTCACTGGCTCTAGTTTTCTTCCCTGTAAGCATATTAGTGATGGTGGCCTCACAGAGTGTTGGTGAGGAGTAACTGACATCATGTGTGCATTCGCACCAGGCACTGAACACAGAGCAGGCCACCTGTAACCGTAGCTTCCATTGATCACACACCACATTCTTTTCTGGGACTTGGCTCAGCCCGCGGACTGAAAGGGATTATCTGCCCAGACACTAGAATCGCACAGCAAAGCCTTGTGCAGATCTCTGCACTGGCCACGGCCTCCTCCTTGGCAAGGACTTTACCTTGCCCAGGTACCAGTTTCCTCATTTTATGTAAGCAATGAGGATGATGATGCATTTTCCCTGTTGTAAAGACTGAACAAGATAATATAGGCAAAGAACTTTGACATGGTGCCAAAATGAAAACATGCAACAAATGACGCTTATTACTGTTACATTCATTCTCTTCTCGTAATCAGGCTTCCCTGGGGAGAGTCCATACTGAGACCTGATGGATGTGAGAGGAAGAGGGTCAGGAGGGGGAACAACATGGGTGAGAGAATGTGCATTTTAAAGAGTGAACATATAGGGGTTTAACTTATCTTGTGGCTTCACATCTCTATCCCGCATCTTACCAACTTTACTATCTATGTTAATTTCCTTTGATGTTCTAGGTAATTACGGCACACATTTGCCAAAAGCAATAGCCTTTTCCTTTTTCTCTATCCTACAATTGATGGCAAGGACCTACAAAGTCTTATCAACATTTCTATTACTAATGTAAATAAGCCCCGTTATCTTGTTCTTGCTTTTAAGGGGAACAAGTCTAGTGTCTTTCCCACTAAGTATAATGAAGACTTTGATGATTATATTTCAAATGTTGTCTTCAAATTTACACATGTCAATTCCTCGCCTCTCTTGGGAACCAGTTCATAGATCCTGCTACTCTACTCAACATCTCCACTTGTGGATAACAGGAATCTCAGGTGTAACTATCCCAAAACAGAGCTCCGAATCCATGTGCGACAACCGCCTCCTGCCTGCACTCCTCAGTCTCATGTCTTAGTAAATGGATCACTGCTTACTGCCCCTGTGTAAGGTCAGTTCCCGAGCTCAGGGTCTCTTCTCCAAATGCAACCTCTGGCCTGTGCATTGGGCCTCTTCCATTTCACCTCGTGGAATTGGGGCTCAGGTCCCCAGCACAAAAATGTTGATACCCTGGCTCCTGCCATTGCTAGGAGTAATAAACCGGCCCTTCATCTCGAATCCAGGAGTCTTGCTGTGCCTTCTACCAGCATCCATAAAACTGTGGCAGCCTTAAATTTGATAGCTCTCGTAGCTAGTGTAAAATCTCAGAATCATCACAATTCTGGACATTTCTGTCTCTACAACGCCTTTCTTTAGTTTTAGCCATCGCCGCTCTTTTCTTGAACTCTCACACAACTTTCTAATTGGCCATCACACTCCTCTTCTTGCTTCCCTACAAATCTAGTCTCCAGATAGCAGCTAGAGTGATCTCTTAAAGGCAAAACAGAGACCACGCCAGCCACCCCTAAACTGGCTCTCTTTGCCAGTCCTCCACACATCTCATCTTAACCTAGCTCTCTCTGCAAGCCTGGCTCTTTCAAACATCACTTTCTCGGAGAGGCCTTCCCTGACCATTCTAAGCAATAACCCAGCCTCCCATCTGCCTATTTTACTTTTCACATAGCACTTCTCACCATCTTAAATTAAATTGTACATTTATTTAACTGTGTTTTGTCTTATCTCCTGCAAGAAAGTAGAGACCTTGTCTATCTTGTTCACAAGTTCCTGGAACAATGTCTAGCATATAAATTTCAATAAATATTTGCCGAATAAATGAATGAGAAATACTGACTCTATTTAGGGAGGATAATAACAATTACTCTAAGTGCCATTAAATTAAATATCTCCAAGAGATCTGGAGCGCTGTTCGGTGCTACCACAAGTCAGCCTTTCTTGCCAGGGAGACCTCTCTCAAGCCGAGTAAAATGAGCCTGGAGGTGGTTCCTGGGCTAAGCATTACCCCACACCAGGGATCACCAGCAGAACAGAGAAGTTACATGAACATTCTACCTACTGACCGGACACTGTTGATGTCAGATTTCGTGTGTTTCAAAGGCCTTTCGCACGCACTGGCCGGAGCGCATGTCCCACACCATGGCTTCTTTCTTTGTCACATCCCTACGAATGCAAAAGTTATCGAGAGTTATGACCATTGCAAGGCCTGTCTAAGGTCAGGCATGCTCATTATGTACAGAGCTGTTTACCTCCCATTGGTAAATGGCTGACAACATGCTTTTCTGAGACTAGCCTCACCTAAGAGTGCTTTCCTCAACCAATAAGCCCTGAGAAGATGAGCTCTATGTCTTGGGGTGTGGGGGGGAGCAAGGGAAGGCACCCAGCTGTCCCCTTCAGCATGTTTTCTTTGCATCTCTCCAAGTGTGGTGCAAACCCTCCAGAGCTCTCACTTTCCTTCTGGGCATTTGTCTCTTTGTTCTGTCCTCCCCTTCCTCCCTCCTCTCTTCATCTCTGCCTCCTAGGCCCCGAAAAGCAGGGCATACCGTGTGCATGGTGGGTCCACCCCCGCTTTGTCCTTGCCAGGTGCATGGGACAGCTGTGAGCCAAGGGGGAACACCAGCGCCTCAGCACCGGTGCTGCTGGGCCACCTGCACCCCAGCGGGTCGGCTGGGAGAGCCAGCACCTCGCCAGCTCCAGCCTAGCTGTGGCCTCCAGCGCAGTCACCGTCCTGGGCTTCTGCCTCACCACTGTAACCCTCTCTGCTGCCAACGTGACCCAGAGAATCATGAACGTGAGGTTTTTACATTATACTTTCCCTGGATCTAGGAGCATTTGACACATTCCTGCCGAGCAATCCTGTTTATCAAGCTTGATAGTATAATGCAGACTCTCAATGGTCAAATAGAAGAAGCAACAGCTTCAGTTGGTGTTCAAGTTGCTGGTTTCCAACCTCAGGGAAAGGAGTGGATGAAGTACCATAGCTGATATCTCAGAAATACCCAGTGGTTCAGCGCCTCATTATCTTTGTACGAGAACGCACAAAGCAATCAGGAGGCCTTCGGTTCTTCTGAGGACACTTAAACCTAGCCGGAGTTTAGTGCTCTGAAAGAGACGACATATGATCTACAGTGATGTCAACAATTTGAAAAAGACTGTAGTTGAGGAGAGATAATACAGTTATTGGAAAGGCATGTAGAAATGAAAACACACAGATGGAAGGTATACCCAAGAAAAATGGGGTTCGTGCTGATTACAGGCCACCGAGTTCCTGCCTGGATGCCTGGGGGCCCAAGACGCAGCAGCCTGGAGCCCAGGGCCCTGACGTCCTCCAGCTGGGCGGATAGCACGTGATGGTGTGTCCAGCACGCCCCGTCACCTCTCTCCTGATGAAAGCGAGACAGACCTGAGCCAGGGTCGGCCTGCTCAGTCCCCATTCTTACTCCTGGCTGTCCACAGAAACCTCGCCCTGCCATCTGCACACACCGTCAACTCTTCCACCTTAATTATATTCCATGTCACATCCGGGGGGACTGGGGGCTGGGTGCAAGCGTTATGCCCAGCTGTAGATGAGGAAATCTTAGCCTACACAGCAAAAGCCGGGACCCTAGTCTAGTGCTCCTCTGTGCCACCGTGGGTCTTGTGTGCCTGGACCCTGAGCCTTCAAATGCTCTGTCTCTGTGCCCTTGGGGGTGGGAAAGGGTTGATGGCGACCGGCAGGGGTGAGGCAGGAAAGTGTCTCACAAGCCCCAAGCCCCCGACCACACCACAACGCTGTGTCACCCTCAGCGGCCATCTGACTGGCTTTGGTACCTTTATGGCTCATCTCCAGTGCTCGTGATGCTGACTCTGCTGTTTATTTGAGGAATAACATTTTTAAATGTGGCAGATATGCACCTCGGTTGCAGTATCTACATGAGGAGAACATTCTGGATCCCACTGTAGACTGAATGTCAGCGGCAGAATGGGAGACCTCAGCCCCCACTGTAACCGCCCACCACGCACTGCCACTGCTGTGGAGCCGGCGCGATTAGTGTGAGCTGAGGACAATTCTTCTGTGAGAAACGTCCGATCTACTCCCAAAATGATGCAGGAATTGCCAACAGAATCCTCCTGCCGACGGAGGCACTGGGCGGACCGCGAGGATTCTCCTCGGTGTTTACCCCAGACACGAAGGTGTTGCCCGCTTCGAGGGGGCCAGGTCCAGGCAGAGCACGTCAGCCCCGTGCCCATGGAAGCCTCTGCAGCAGCTGCCCGCTCTCCACGCCCCACAGGGCACACGTCCCGTCAGCGCTGCTGTCAGGATCTGTCCACAGAGAAGGGGCAGGAAGACTGCTGTCATTGTGACCCTGTGGGGGAGTCACTCGGATGCTTAAAGCTGAACGGGAAAAGGGAGGCTCTGGAACACACACACACACACACACACACGCACGCCCGCTAGATTCTGGATTCAAGCACAGAACATTTCCTGTGCTAAGGAAAAAAGCTCCTTTGTGACGCCCCTCGCTGTCCGGTGAGATGTGTTTATGCGCCTGTCCTCCTCCGGAGTACGAATCCAGCCGGCCTCCGCGCTGTCTCGTGAGAGCCTGGGCCTGCCTGGCGCCCTGCACGAAGTGCCTGCGAACATGTGTGGAACAGAACTACGGGTCCCCACGAGCAGACCAGACACCTCAAGCGCTTCAGATCTCAACGTGCTCCCAGCCACCGGGCTGCTTGCTCATATGCATCCGGGGTGGGGCCCGAGACCTCGCAGTTCTCATTGAAACCTCAGCTGACAGCAACGCCATCACTGCACTCGCCTCGGAGCAGCACTGGACCCCGTCAGGCAGCATTTTGTGAGACCTCGTGCCCCTGGGGCTGCCTGTCCTCAGAGCAGGGCAGTGCCCCAGATGGCCTAAGGCCCCTGAGAGGGCATACGCATGCCCTCACAGATTCATCAGTTACCCAAGGGGTGCTGACGACATCCAGGTGCTCTGCTAACAGGCACTCAATAGGGTTTGTGCAAAGATGGTGCCTCGTCTCTGCTCTCCTGGAGTGCGGAAAGAACAGAACGGGCCGCAGGACTCCGCCACCAACCGGGTTCCCTGCCCTCGTGTTAAACAATCCCGAGCCCAGGCACACTTCCTCTTGGTGCTCTGTCAGGCGTACTGAGACCAAGCGAAAACAATCTAGCAGCTTGCTCAGGACGGATTGCTCCTGCAAGATCAGACTGCGAACTAAATCTAAACAACTTCTATCTTTACTAAGACTACAGCCGTTTCACCCAGACTCAAGACTCTTCTATGGGCTCACCAATCCAAAACTAGCGCGATGTTGTGGTAGCCAGTTTCCCGCCTTGAGAGACCCACCTTAAAAACCACTCCAGCCTCGGCCCCCTCAAACCTCCAAGTAGCCTTCCTGATTTCTTCACAGATGCTATGGAGATCTGGCATGGTTGGGGGCCCCTGAGCTGCAGGAGGTCTAGGAAGGTTTTGCTGTATAGCAAGTTTTTCTGAGGATCTCGGCAGACGAGACGGTGATGAGTCACAATACAGTGAGAAGTGCTGAGACCCAGGCAGGCCCCTGGGAGGGACAGCAAACCCACTCTCCAACATCTGAGCTCCTCTCCAAAGCTGAATGAGAGCTGGCCAGGTGGGAGGCCTACCTCTGCGCAAAACGAGAGGTGTGAGGACTTAGCCTGGCAAGACTGAGCTGTGAAGCTTCCAAGCGAGATGATAAGATCAAAGGCAGATTTTAGGAAAATGTGTCTAAGGTCTGTGCAGCCAACCCTCAAGCAGCTTTTTTTTTTTTTTTGCATTTTATTTTATCATTTGACAGAGAGAGACACAGCCAGAGAGAGAGGGAAGTGGGGGGAGTGGGAGAGGAAGAAGCAGACTCCCAGCGAGGCTTCATGGGCTCGATCCCAGGATTCGGGGATTACCCCCGAGCCGAAGGCAGACGCTTAACGGATTGAGCCAGCCACCCAGGCGCCCTCAAGCAGCTTCGTAACTTCTAAGCACAAAGGCCACCTTTGTGAGGGAACCTGCGGTGCCTGGGAAAGCATGGTGGGTAGAGTTAGGTCACAGCCGGGTGTGTGTGTGTGTATGTGTGTGTGTGCGTGTGTATGTGTGGCTTGGGCTCAGGCTGAGCATTGCAGCTTCGTGGGGCTGGGAATAGGGGCAGCAGAGAGGCAGTGGCCCGAGCCTGGAACCCAGCTGATTGGACTGCAGAGCCCAGGGCAGCCTGTCCTGAGATTATGGGCTGGGGAGCCACAAGGGCTAAGCCTCAGATGGCACAGCCTCCCTGCACCCACCTTCCTGCCGCTCATAGTGCCTGGATGAGGTGGATAAGACAGTGCAGGAAAAAGCGGCTCTGCAGTGTCACTGCCACACAGAGGGCCCTCTGCGGGTGGAGATTACGAGAGCGAAAGTTTGAGCGCCAGGCTTAAGGATCTGCTAGCGTGCTCCGTGTGCACCCACCGACTGCCCCACCTCCAAATTCCTCCTGCTGCTGGTTTCTCTTCTCTCCTTCCTTCCTGTTCTCTTCCTTCCTCTTACATGCCGGGCCTGGGCACTTGCTAGCATCTCCTTTTTCTCTGCAGGAGGGAAACACACTACAAGGAGGGGAATTTACTCCCAGTCTGGCCTGGTGCCCTGCCGGCTGCACCATCTTGGAGTTTCTGCCAGGCAGTCTGGGAGGCCTAGACTCTCCCTTGCAGCTAGGGAGAAGCTGCTTTGAGCTCCTCCCTGAGCAAGAGCTGGGTGAGCTCCAGAGAGCTTAGGCTTCTTGGGCTGGCCCCAAGGCTCCCTCCTCAAAGCTCCCACTCAGGGGCAGCTCTCAAATTTTGGGGAATCTCCAAGGCTGCAAAGCTCCTGCTGCTGTTCATGGACTCCTCCATCCTTGGCTTCCTTCAAGTGGTAGGCCTGGTACACCCAACAAGATGACTGGTTGAAAAGCAGCTTGTGAATGCACAGACTTGGACTGGGTCTAATTTGGGTACTATATTTTATAATCTGTTGTAATTCCTTCGTCTTCCTGGCCCACACCCATTCCTGTCCTAACACTTGCAAGAAGGGCCAATAATTCCCATTTTTGGGACATCCCAACAATCTGCTTTAAACAATTACCTCGGCCTAGCTCTTTAATTGGCGACTCTTTCCACACCATATTCTCTAATCAAAGAAATGAATAGTTTTTAAAAGTTGTAAGCAAATTTTTTAAAAAAGACACTTTTATTTATTTGACAGAGACAGCCATGCAGAGAGGGAACACAAGCAGGGGAGTGGGAGAGGAAGAAGCAGGCTCCCAGCGGAGCCTGATGTGGGGCTCGATCCCAGAACACCGGGATCACCCTGAGCCGAAGGCAGACGCTAACGACTGTGTACCACCCAGGTGCCCCAGCAATCTTAATAGTAAAAATCTCTTAAAATACTTAAATATTTTTGTGAACTTCATTACGATATAAGTAAAAACTAAATTTAAAAACCAAATGCTCGGGTGTCCTTGGTGGCTCAGCTTGGGTTAAGGCTGCCCCTCACCTCAGGTTATGATCCCAGGGTCCTGAGGTCGAGCCCCACATCGCCTCTAGCCGGTTCTGGGTTTCGCTTTCCCCTGCCTGCCATTCCCCTAAGCTGTGCTTTTATTTCTCCTCTCGGCCTCTCTCTGTGTCAAACAATAAAATGTACCTTTAAAACAAACCAACCCAAACACTCACCCAATAAATGCACGAAACAGAACTCTAACTTGCAGTCAGTCGCTTATTCTGGAATTAGGGAATTTAGTTTAACATCACAGTATTCTGTCAGCCTTGACTTCTTTTCTTTTTCCATCCTGATCACCAAAATGAAGGCGGAAAGCTTAAGGTTCATTAAGGTACCCAAACCAGGCCGTGCATCTGACTCACACAAACCTAACATTTATTGATATTTACCAGGGGCTGAACTAAGTATTTACATAAATCATCTCATCGGTCCTCGAAGATCTTTATGAGAGAGGTAAATGTACTTTCACATTTTCCTCATGTGAGAAAAAGCAGAAAGTAGAATAAACCTTGTTTAGACTGACCAGCTAGAATACAGTGAAGGCAACGGGCGCCCTGGGAAGGTATGAGCTGTTGAGTTCCTGCCTTCAGCCCAGGGCGTGATCCTTCCGGGCGCCTCTGGGATCGAGTCCCACATCAGGCTCCCTCCCAGAGCCTGCTTCTTCCTCTCCCACTCCCCTGCTTGTGTTCCCTCTCTCGCGTTGGCTGTCTCTATCTCTGTCAAATAAATAAAATGCACCCTTTAAAAAAAAAAAGAATACAGTGAAGCTACAGAATTGATCCCAGTCACTGATTCTTAAGCCAAATACTTAGCCCTGCTCTGTCTCCCAGAATGCATCCCACGGAGGTAGCCAGCAGGACCTTCTCACCTCCTGGGCTAGCTGCTTGTTCAGAGGAAAGCACTTTCTACCTTTACAGGCCATCTCCACCTCCGGCACCTGTGGCAATACGGGGCGGGGGAGGATGGGATTCCCACCAGAGGGACTTCAGATGTCTGAAGACTCACTGTCTATGATCCCTCTGAGCCTCCCTTCATCCACACTGTTTGGCTGCTCCTCGGCCACAAAGAGGTCTGGTTCTGCCATACGGCGGTCATTCCGGCCACAGTGCCCCTACTGTACAGTGGTCTGTGAGTAAATCCTGGTCGCAAACAACAGGTGCAAACACTGCACCCCAAGTCCGAATACCCTCTGCTCAGCAATTAAAAGTTACCCCAGTCACCGGGTCTCCTGCCACCAGTCTCGCCTCCTTCTGACCTCTTAGTCACAGAAACCAGAGTGGGCCACTTGAAGGCTTTAATCTGACTCAGATACTGTTCTCCTTAAACTCAAATCTGACCTGGCACTGCAATGGCTCCCCGCCCATCCTCAGCATCAGGCCAGATGCAGTGGGGGCCCTGTGATCTGGCCCCTGTCCACCTCTCAGGCTGCCTGTCCCCTCTGGGCTGTCCTCACACTTCCCTGGCCACCCTCTCCAAGCCTCGGCTCAGGCAGCCCTTTGTGCAAGCTCCAAGTGACCACCCTCCCGCTCTGAGTCTCAGCTTCCCCGCTGCTCAATCACAGATGGTTTCCATGAAGGTCCTGAGAACAGACTGAGTGGTGAGCGAAGTCCACCCCCAGAACCGGTGGTGGTCCGCAATGTGGGTGGTGGGCACCTGCGAAGATTTACAAATAGATAAGGAATGAATAAACTGAGGATCCTTTATGACTTGCTAAGCAACTTGGTCAATGTTTTGAAGTTGTATTGTTTTCACCTTGTAGTTTATTCAAAGTAGGAAACAGATTGACTGTTGAAAGCTTTGTCTTTGGCATTTGTTAAAACAAGGGGAAGTGGAGGTGCACTGAGGTGCATAAAGAGTACAACCTGAAGCTCAGCAGCTTGTTTAAGTTTCACACACGTAAAGCACGCCTCGAACCACCACTCAGACTGAAAGACAGAAATTTCCACCCCTCAGAATGTTCTCTCTGTTCCACCCTACGACCACCAAGTCAAATTAGAGGAGGATGATTAACGTGGTATCCAGTGTATTCCTTCAGCTCTGTCATTAATTCATAGTCCTTGACTTTCCCATGTTTGATTTATTAAAAATAATAATGATAACCAATGGAAAACAACAGAGGCTCTTCTTAGAGTTCAGCTGCTAGAGTATGGCCTCCTGTTAAGGCACACACCAGGACAGCAACTCTACACTGCACAAAATAGATTCTTCAAACAAAGACTGTAACGAGAGACAAGAGCACTACATAATGACAAAGGGAAAATACAAACAATAGAAGGGTCTTACCAAGGAGGTGAAAGACCTGTACTCGAAAAAAACTATAAAACATCAATGAAAGAAACTAAATATAAACAAGATAAAAACAAATGGGGAAGAGGATTCCATGCTCCAGAACCAATATTGTTAAAATGTCCACGCTACCCAAGGTAATTTCACAGATTTACTACAACCTGTTAAAAATACCAACAACATTTTCACAGGACTAGAACAAACAATCCTAAAAACTTAAAAGAAACCACAAAAGACCCAAATAGCCAAAGCAATCTTGAGAAATAAGAACAAAGCTGAAGGTATCACAACTTAGATTTCAAGAGAAACTTACAAAGCTGTAAAAATCTGTAGAGCATTATGGTGTATTAGTACAAAAACAGACGTATAATCAATGGGTTGTAATAGAGAGCTTAGAAATAAATCCTATGCTTTTATGGTCAATTAATAGACAGGAAAGGAGGTAAAGAATAGCCCAATAGAGGAAGAAGATAGGTATTGGAACAACAGTGGAAAACTAATAGCTACACGCAAAAGAATGAAACTGGACCACTTTCTTACACCTATACACAGAAAGTAAAACTCAAAATTGGATTAAAGACTCAAACATGAGAACTCAAACCATAAAATTCCTAGAAGAAAAACACGATAGTAGTGTATTTATTTGACATAATAATATATAAACATTTTTCTAAATATGTCTCCTTCTGCTAGGAAACAAAAAACAAAAGTAACTATTGGTATTATACCAAAAATAAAAGACTTTTGCACAGTGAAGGAAACCGCCAAATGTAAAATCATAAAGATAACCTACTGAATGGGAGAAGATATTTGCAAACGATATATCTGATGGGCGGATCAATAGCCAAAAATATAGAAAGAAACTATACAACTCAACACCAAAAGAGCAAATAATCCAAGTTAAAAATAAAAGAGGACTTAAATAGACATTTTTTCCAAAGAAGATATACAGGTGGCCAAAAGATACATGAAAAGATGCCACTTCATCATTCATCATCAGGGAAATGCACGGAAAACTACAGTGAGATATCACCACCTGTCAGAATGGCTAGCACCAAAACACAGCAGGGCGCTTCGCGGCGTTTGCTGGCGCGATCCTTCTGGGATCGAGCCCCACATCAGCTCCTCCGCTTGGGCTGCTTCCTTCCTCTCCACTTCTGCCAGGCCGCTCGCTGGTTGTCTCGTCAAACAAACAAATAAATCTTTAAAAACAACCCACAAGAAATAACAAGTGTTAGCCAGGATGCAGAGAAAAAAAAAGGACCCTTTTTTTATTTTTTTAAGATTTTATTTTCATTTATTTAATAGAGAGACAGCCAGCGAGAGAGGGAACACAAGTAGGGGAAGTGGAGAGGGGAGAAGCAGGCTCCCCTTAGGCAGTGAGCAGGGGAGCTCCTGGTAAGTCGCATCCAGACCTCGGATCATGCCCTGAGCCGAAGGCATACTTCACGACTGAGCCACCCAGGCCCCAGCACCCTCTTGTGATTGCTTGGTGGGAATGCAAATCCGGTAGCCACAGTGGAAAAGTATGAGGTTTCTCAAAAAGTTAAAAATAGAACTACCTACGATCCAGTACTTCACTATGGGTATTTTACCCAAAGGAAATAAAAATGCTGATTAAGAAAGACGTATGCACTCCTGTTCATTGCAACATGATTTTATCATAGGCAAATTATGGAAGCAACCTTGCGGTGTCTATCCATGAGGAATGGATAAAGAAGATGTGATATATACAGATATAGATACAGACAGACAGATATATGCACACATTGGAATACATTCAGCCATAAAGGACGGATCTTGCCATTTGCAAAAAATATGGATGGAGCTACAGATTATGCTAAGTGAAATAAGTCAGAGAGCATGTCATCACATGATTTACCACATGAGGGAATTTAAGAAACAAAAACAAAGGGAAAAGAGACAAACCAAAAAACAAACTCTTAATACAGAGAACAAATTGGTGGTTGCCAGAGCGAGGGATGGGTGAACTAGATAAAGGGGATTAAGAACACATGTGTCATGAAGAGCAGCGAGAAATGCACAGAATTGTTTAATTATTATACTGTGCATCTGAAACTAATATAACACTGTATGCTAACTATACTTCCTGAATGAGGTCATAGTACACAATAATAGAGGGACACTGGCAAGCTTCCTCCTCCTTGCCACCCCTCCTTCGGCCCTCTGGCACTGCCCAGCCTCACGGCTGACTCCACCACACCGCCGCCTCACGCACCTGCATGTCTGAGTTGGTGAAGCTGGTGCGGCCGACAGGTAGTTGGTGTGCATAGCGACAGACTTCTTTTGGCAGCAGCCATGTTTTCATTTTTGTCAAACGTCAGTGGATACACAGAACACTTATCCAAACCACTAGCACGGAAAGAAAGAAGGGTCAGGAAGTGCTAACATAAGACAACAGCCATGCCCATATACATTCTCCTCTTCACGCGAGCTGTTCAAAGTGTTTTCCTCTGGCAGCATGGTGTATTGTGAACTTTCCCCCAACGCTGGTGAAGATTTTCAAATGTACTAAATTGTTAAAATAGTAGAGTGAGCACCCAGTTCCCTTCACCTACATTCACTAACTTAGCCTTTTGTCACATTTGTGGGGAGCAAAATTCTGAGCCCAATCTCGAAGGGAAATGCAGACATTACATGTTATGACGAAATACTAATTTGCAAATTTACATTTTCTTCTAAAAAAAAAAAAAAAAAAAAAAAAAAAGAAGATTCTCCTAGGTGTAGCCACTGTGTCATTATCACATTCGAGAGAACTAACACAAATTCCGTACACGGTGTAATCAGCTATCCGTATTCACCTTTTCCTAGTCAGTCCCCAGGGATACAGGGCCCAATCAAGGTTCATATGTGGCATTCAGTTTTAATAGCTTTTAAGATATTTTAATTTAGGAACAGACCTTCCACTTCTGTTTTTGCTGTTCATGACAAGATCTAAGGCTGTCTTGTAGGAGGTCACATACTGGACTTGTCACATTGTTTCCCAATGGTCATATGCAAGTATAACATTTAGGTAATCCCAGTATGCAGGATGCTCGGCACTTCTTTCTTGCTGCTTCACTTAGGAGTTTTGTGATGCCTACTGTCTCAAGACTGGTGAGGCCGACTTTGATCGCTTGGTCAGGGTGGGGAGTACTAGATTCTCCGTGTAAATGTGACTTGCTTGTAATTAATTAGTAATAATTAGGGTTTGATACTTCTGAGATTCATGAATAGTCTGCTTTCCAACAACTTCTCATGCAATAGTTTTTAGCATGATTACCGTAGTTTGAACCTACATTATTTTAGAGTACAAATGGTGACTCTCTGATTTGATCATTCCTTCTGCATGTATTAAGGTTGATACTCTGTAAAGAAAAGTCCCCTCCTCTCTCAGTATCACTGTACACCCATGGACTCTTTTTCTCTCAACTCTGTTATGGGCCATTACTGTCATTACTCCATGTGATGCTCACATTGTCCCAATAATTGACAGTGGAGGCCCTCAGCCCCTGTTTCTGGGACGGATAGGGACCCTATTGGTCCTTGAATGTTTCCTTGCTTGGAACAAGAAAATATCCTAGGCTCACTTTATCCTTTTCCTGCTCCAGACCCACAGTCAACCTTACTCCAAGGAGCCCAGCTTCCTTTTAATGAGCAATGACATTTAGGAGGGGCACTCTCTGGCGCCCTGGGGAGGGACTAGGCCCCTGAGCCTTTCCAACTGCTCAAGGGGGCAGGTGTGGACCTGGGAAGTCTCTACCAGTAATTCATAAGCTTGTGAGTGAGAATGATTTGCAAAAGTTAGGCTGGGTATTGAACCAGTATGCTGTGGACGCTGGGCTTCCCCAGACCCCTTGGGGTGGGAGGCGCTCTCCTGTGCCGAAGCTTCAGAGGAATTTCTATAGCTCCACTTTCGGGATACTCATTACTAGGGTTATTTGCATCTGAAGTTGAATCTCAGCTTCTAGTATCTAACTCATTTTGTGATCTTATATGTTTTAGGTTCTCTGAGCCTCGCTTCCTCAACTATAAAATGGAGTGATCCTACCACGCATCATTAGCTGTGTGAAGATTTCCTAAAGAGTTCAGAATGGCCCCTGACACACAACAGAGTCTTTAGAAGTGGTCATCACTGCTATTTTTGCTCCACTTGCTTGGAGGCTACCGGCATGTGTCCTATGCACCTTTTTTAAATTCCCAGGACACCGGGTCCAGTGCCTTGTGAACCGTCTTGCATCACGTATGCAATACCCGAGTGAAGTCTTTCGGATATGGCTTTCAAATAAAAATACTTACTTATATATAAATAAAGGTATGAACACTTTTTTTTTTTTTTTTTTTTGAGAAGGATTGTGTCAATACTGTTGATTTTAGCTTTCAAGTTTGGAACCAACTAAGAAACAGACCCATCAGTCAGGCAGATGGAGATAAATATATGTCCCTGTTAGTCTCAAAAAAAAAAAAAAAAAAAAAGAATGGAGAGAATGTGGTGAAGGAGTGGTTTGTGCGGATCGCCAGAGTTACAGGGCTGTCACAAAAGCCATGGCTGAAAACATCACATTAGGTCATCACTAGATAACTAGGATAAGCATCCGCAGTGGCTCTCGGGCAGTTCTAGGGAAGGTCTGAGCAGATGCTTTGTCTAAGATGGGGATTCAGTTTGACTCAGTTTAGTTTTCTTTTAAAGCTTTTATCTGAGAGAAAGAGAGAGAGAGAGCAATCGAATCGGGGAGGAACAGAGGGGAGGAGAGAGACAATCTCTCGAGCAGTTGGAGCCCGAGGCAGGGCTCGACCGCACAACCCCAACATCATGACCCCAGCCAAACCAAGAGTTGGTTGCTCAACTGGCTGAGCCACCCAGGTGACCCTAGTTCTAGTTTTTTGTTTTTGATGCTCTTTCCTCTCATCCACTGGACCCCATATTTTATTATTTTTTTAAAGATTTTATTTTTATTTACTTGAGAGAGAGAGTGAGAGAGAGAGAGCATAAGCTGGGCAGCGGCAGAGGGAGAGAGAGAGAAGCAAAGCCCTCGCTGCACAGAGAGGTTCCGATGGGCTCCATCCCAGGACCCCAGGATCATGACCTGAGCCAGAGGCAGATGCTTAACCGGCTGGAGCCACCCAGGCATCCCTGCCTCGTTAGTTTTTTAATGCTCTTCCTCGCCCATCGGGCCTCCGATTTTACATTTGTTAATATTACACCAATATTTACACCTGAACTCCTCCGCTTTGTTCCCAACAAGCTGGGAGAGGCAGCAGCAGGCACTGACCTCATGTCAGGCCGGGAGACAGATATGACAGAGACAAGGCACCAGCCATTCCTCCTCTCTGAGGAAGCTGTCACCACAAAACCTGTCTACCCGGGCCTTGAAAAATTATTCTCTTCCCTGCTTGCCCTCGCCTCATGGAAATTTTCCCACTGGGTTCAAACAAGAAAGAGCTGACAGATCATGGTTCCAAACTACGGTTAAAGACATTGTACCACGGGGCGCCTGGCTGGCTCAGTTGGTTAAGCTGGCTGACTCTTGATTCTTGGCCCGTCCTGCTCTCAGGGTCAGGAGATGGAGCCCCGCACTGGGCTTCCTGCTCAGCAGGTCTGCTTGAGAGTCTCTCCTCTGCCCCTCCCCTACTTGTTCATTCTCCCTTCTAAAAAAATAAAACAAAAAAAATATATTTGCTCACTATGTTATTATATCCATTGCATATTGCAGAATGATCTACCCAATATATCTTCTTTGTAATATAGACCTGTATACCTGATATCTGAGTATAAAATACTGAGAAATGATGTAACTCCTTCAACTCTATGCAATCAAGTAATATTCATGCCCCGTTAGAAACATCTCACCCCAGGGTTTTTAAAAATGTAGAGTACTGATTCTAATAAGAACTGATCTTACCTAACGAGGTCAGCTTTTGCCCTGGGCTGCTGGGAGGTCTCTGAGCCCTGGAACGGCTGCCTGACGGGAACAGCTTTGGCTCGGCACAGTCTAGCAGCGTGATTTACGACGGGGCTTCAGGGCACACGCTGTGCGTTCTGACCTCCTCAGAGACCAACTACAGGTACGCACCTAAACTTCTAGACACCCTGAGACTTCGAGGGTCAGCCACAGGGGGCCGTGTGTGACCGAGCCCCGGGAAAACTCTGACAGCAGAGACTCAAAGTGAAAGTGTCCCTGGTTGCTAGCACTCTGTGTAATTTCACGCGTGGGCGGCCAGGAGGTAACGATACTTTACTGGAGGGGATTTTACTTGGAAGCTCAGGTTTAGACTCTCGCCTAGACTCCTGCCCTGGGCACCCTTCCTCGCGCGTCCTGATTTGTATCCTTTCACCGATAAAACGGTGAGCCTGGCATAGCACTTCCCTGAGTTCTGTGGTTGTTCCAGCAAATTATCAGACTCCAGGGTGGTTGTGGGGGCTCCAAGTTTGTGGCTGATATCGAAATGACAGAAGTTCTGTGGGGACGGCACCTTCTAACGATACAGCTGGCTGAACTCCTTTACACTTACTTCCACAAAAAAAAAGGCCACATATAAATCATGTGTTACATACATAGGATATATATAAACACACATATACCTATCTATATCACGGTGTATGCGTGTCTTTTATTTTGCTTACTTCAGATCCTTTCAAGAAGTAAAATGGGAATGAATTTTAGATAAATATTACCCAGTTATAAAATGGAAATACAACCTACTTTTGAATTATTTAAAAATTAGAAAATATGAAATATATGTGTGGAACATGGGTTCCAAAGGTACATGGGGTCTTGGCAAGTGGACAGCGAATGGAAAGATGCCCCCAAACAGCCACCCAAGGGGAGGGACATTGAGGATGACCACTTGTGTGACTCTGGCTGGAGAAGGCCCCGAACTTCTTTGCTTGAGGCCGAGGGGTTTTTTTTACTTACTTCATTTGTCTGTCTATCTATCTATCTATTCATTCATTCATCTACCTACCTACCTTACCCGACAGAGAGACAGAGAGCACAAGCAGGGGGAGCAGCTGAAGCAGAGGGAGAAGCAGAGATCTCCTGACGCTGGGGCTCATTCCCAGGACCCTGAGATCATGATTCGAGCCAAAGGCAGACGCTCTCTAACTAACTGAGCGCCACCTTAGGTGTCCCGGTTTTTATTTTTGAATTAAAATGCCTTTTCCTGATTATAAAATAATATATGTGTATTTTTAAAAATGGAAAAGCATAAAAAAAGGGAGAAAATTACAAAAAAGAAAAACCCCATCGTCCCACCATGCACAAAGAACTACTTATTGATTTTTGGTATCGCTCATCACAGCCTTGTTAATGCCTCTTTCAAACATGGCTGGATCCAATGGTAGAGATATTTTCCAGAATTGTTTAACGCAGGGACAGGGAATTGCGTTGGTTGCAGTTCTCGCTGCCAACTCTGCTAAACTGAGCTCTAGGAGAATAGAGAATAAACACCATCTTCCTAGCAACCTGATGTTCTTTTTCACTTACTGGGATTAAGAAATTTCCTTTTAATGGTTGTATAAAAATATTCCCTTCACTTCATGTCCTACAATTCACTTAATAATTTCCTTTGATGGACATACGATTCCTCCCTACTCCCCTCCTTTTTTTGCTTATTTTAACTAATGCTACGATAAATATTATTGCTCATATGGCTTTTCTATATCCTGATCATTCCTTTCAAACAAGCTCTTAGGTATGGAATCACTAGCTCAAAAGTTACACATTTTTCAAGGCTTCGTTCGGATACACACTACTAGCATGTTTTCCAAAGTGTCTGCACCACTTATAGCTCCCACCGACAGCATTTGAGAGTAGCGGAGGCAGGTTTGAAACCTAAGCTCTTGTCAGTCTGTAGTGAAATAAGTATGAAAGAGACGAAAAATGGTTTCTTTCTGGATGAAGTTCAGAGAGGAACGAACACCTCGCTTAACCGGTAAACAACAAAACAGAAGTTCGAGTTTGTCGGCTTGTTTTTGCCCACCGAGCAGTTCTACCAAGCCGCCTGGCCCCTCCTTACCCTCAAGACGCACGACAAAGATTCCGACGGGCGCACGCACAGGCCATCACCCACGTGCAGTGGGTATGGTGACAGCGTGCTCCTGAAACACAGAACTAAGCTTCACAGAAGGCACGGCAGCACTTCTACACAAAGGGGTATTAATGTTTAGCTTTTGCAAAAATGAAATGACCGGAGCTCCTGCTAACCCCCGCTACTATTTCAAAGGACAGTGGCGTGGGGTGAAGATCAGCTTGAGATCACCTAATATAGGAAAAATTCTGGCTCCCCGTGACCACAAAAAGCTGGTAATGTCAAAGAAGATGTTCAAAAGCAAAAGACTTGCCACAAATGATCTTTGGACAGCCACTTTTCTCATTTTCTCAAAGATTTTATTTTATATATATAGCTTTGAAAGTTACATAAACAGAGGTGCCAAGTACCACTCGACCCCTCGCCAAAGGCAGAGGTTCAACTCCCGGACCAGGAGATGACGAATTGTTGGGGCGCCAGAGTCGGATGCCCAACCGACAGCAGTACCCAGACGCCCCTGCTTATTTCTGTGACACCCCCTGGTTCTTCTTGGACGAGTACTGGGGCTTCAGTTTCTTCAGCGTTCAAGTCTGAATTTCACTCTCACATGTTTTACCTTTAGTTACTCAGTTTCCTATTTTCAAAAATCTATTCTTAAAATATCTTGTCATGGACGTTATGTTTATTGCCCGTAGTATACAAGAGCCTCTGTCCCCTGTGGGTCCTGAAACCATTCCTGGGAAGGCCTGAGAGGAAAGTGTGGAGGGTAGGGTGATCTTGAATTGTCATCATCGAGATACAGGGCCCTGTAACATGGAACAATGAGAACTAGGTATAGCAGTTCCTACCCCCTGGCTGCTGGTCGGGTCCCCCCCCATTCTCCCGTGCATGCCACAGGCAACAAAGCCACAATTCAAAAACCTTCTGCGTCTGTAGTCTTAGTTTCCATGATCAGGATCACGGGGCCCTGGTTCCCTTAGTTCCAACGCTCAGCAAGATGTGCAGCCCACGCGAGCCCGCCATTTGCCCTCAGTCTCTCCCATTGGTGAAGGGAGAAGAGCGGACTAGATAATTCAGCACATTCCAGTGCTGGTCTTCTTTTCCGTTATGATTCTCTGTGTTTTTGTGGGGAAACACGGGCCCTGACTACTGCTCATGGAAATTCTGTCACTCACAATCTACAGCGCTTCAATGCCTAGAAGTAATCCACTGCAGCAATGGCCACCTCAGCACAAAGGCACCCCAGGCCCCCTTCTTTACCAGTAGCAACTACGTTTCGCTTCTGCCAGGGGCCCAGTGGCAATACCATGGCTCCCCAGAAATCGGTCGGTGTGCTCTGGGACATGCTAAGGCTGAAACAGAAGCACCAAACCCACACACTCCTGAAGATGCTAGGGTGTGAGCTGGGAGTGCCGAGGCTCCGGTGGGAAGAGTGCTGGAGGGGAAAGCTTGCAAACTGTTAAGTGGCCATCTTTACTATTCCCCAGGGCCTGACCATTAGGGACTCTGCTCCAAGGGACGGTTCTGGGGCCCGTCATCAGGTTGTGCAGCATCTGCCCACCACGACACTTCCTAAACACATCGACAATGCAGGATATGGGTGCTGTTCGCTTGAAGGCTTTGATACGGGTCCTCTTTGTCTTATACAGCGACAGAGAAGACTCTTCTTTACAAGAATATAGCAGAACCAGTATTGAATACACAACAGTGGTTACCGTAACTGGACACGTTGATGCAGGCTTGTAGCCGCGACTCCACAGGGATGTGGCCTGTCTCTTTAGATTACGTGAGGTCTAACTCGTTAGAAGGATTAGTGGAGCCGAGCGCACCCAGGCCCGACTTGCAGGTACTGGATAGTCAGCTCAACCCCCTGCAGCTCAGCTCCCCCTGCTCCCCCGTCTGCTCCATCCACGGTGCACAGAGTCAGGTCAAAGACACAGAGGGCAGAGGAAGCTGGGGATTCAGGAAGCCTCTTACCACCCCTCAGAAGAAAATAATAGCACACGCGTGACGTGAATGTGACCCAGTTTTGCAGGCCGGGCCCTCTGGTTTTAGGTTAGCATCCCTCTCGCTGGCTCTGCATGCTCCTGCCTGAGGAGCCGCTCTCAGCTCAAGAGAGGAATGGACACCGCCAGGGGCTGCTGAGCTGTCTCAACACAGCGAGGCTTTCCATGGTTTTCCATCCCAGGTGGGCCCCCGAAGCGGATGACCATGACTGGGGGTATCTGGAGGGGAAGAGCCAGGGCTGGGTGCTGAGGTGCTGCTCAGTGCACCAGGGACCACCTCTTACCTTGTTAGTGGAAGGAGCATCCCACCGATCACCTTCCGTCCTGAGGAAGGAAAGAGTGAACAGCTTAGGCAGTGGTCAGCCAGTCCTCACAGGTAACTGCTGAGAACTGCTCAAAAGCTGGTCTGGCTGGGCGTTTGCAGGGGGACGCCAGGGGTAAGTATCCACGGTAGTCAAGAGCCCCAACCGATCTTTGACAACTAGAGGAACGGGGGCCTGATCTTCAGCCTGGATTAAAGGCCTCAGCCCGCCAGCGCTACTCCTGGAGAGCTACAAAGCAACGCTCAAGGACTTCTATACCACCTGACACCGAGCACTCACTCTTGGTACCTTGTCATGGCCCACCATGCTCCTGCCAAGAAGCATACAGGGGTGAGACGAACCTCAAATTACCTCGAGGTAATTTGCCAGGTAACTACTGGTCTCTCTTCCTTTCTCCTCACCACCTCCCCCAGCCCCGGCTACTGTGCCCCATGCTCCTCGTGTTCCCACACGCTGTGTCAGAGCTCCCACCCTCATTCCTGGCCCTCACCTCTGGGCTGTGCGAATCCTGCCATCAGTCTAACCTCCCCACCCTGACATTTCTTCACACCGATGCTGAGAACAAGGTGAGACTCCAGTCCGGGGCGGGAGGGGGGTCGGAGTGCGTCTCTGGGCTGGGATGCCACCTTCACCGTAGCCGCTGCTGCAGCCCACCCTGGGAGCTGTGTGAGTCACCATGATGTTGTGTATGTGTAGCACAAACCCACACAGCCCCAATGGTCCCTACAGTGTAGTCACCTGCCCAGCCGTGGTGGCGGTCCTCTGGGCCCCCCGGCTCTGCCCGACAGAGGAAGAAGACGGGCTGAGTCGGCTTCTGTAATCACTGGTTTCTGTAATCACTGAAGCCATTCCGAGCCAAATCTGAACGACGAGGTGGGGGTGGGTAAGAGGTGGCACTCAGGGGCACACAGGTCTGATTATCCACAAGTGACACGGTGGTTTCTTGCATGACTCACTGTAAGATTTCCATGTTCCCCGCTGCGTGTGGCTGATGGGCCCAGGAACAAAGTCAAGGTGGGCAACCTGGGGCTTTCAGAACTCCTCAAGCACACTGGTTCTTCTAGTCTAATTCTCTGACTAAACAGCCAAACACACACATATGGCGCCGACTTAGGTAACAGGCAGAAAGGGAAGGAGCTCCAGGCTTGTACCTGTGGGCTCCACACCTGGGCCAGGTGCCAACTTGCCGGGCAACTGACTCTGTCGTGGCCTGAGGACGCGTTCCTCTGGCGGCTTCCTCCACCATGCTGCCTGCCTGCTTGCCTGTCCCCACTGCTCACCCACTGTGTGCTCTGCAGAAGAAGAAAGGCAAGCCAAGGAGAAATTAATCAACCATAAAACCAAATGTGGGCCTTCTCCAGAGCAGATTTATACACCAGGGCCCATGTACCTGGCGAGACGCTTCTACCCCTAAGGCTCCTACCCCCACGAGTCAGCTGATTAATCTCCCTGCCTTCAAGGGAGAAGGGCGCCTCCAGTCATCCCCGTCTGCTCCAGAGCGTTCCTGCTGTTTGAGCTTTCTCCCCACCCACCCCACTTCTAGTTTTCTCCGCCTCAGAAGCTGATGGATGGAGCAGTCAGCTCGTGCTCCTCCTCCTCTTTATAAGAACAGTGCATGAGTGACAGAAAATCTCACATATATTCTGATGTTAAGGCTAAAAAAAGTCAAGAAGGCTAGGTAACAGCATGTATATCTTGGTAACTACTTTGTAAAAAAAAAAAAAAAAAGTCTGAGAAAGTAATGCCCTAAAATATAGGTAATAATGGTTGGGACAGGGTAGTGGGAGTAAAACCTTTTCTTAGTTCTCTTTTTCAGGTGTCTTGAATGTGGTAAAAATACATAAGAGATCAATGTTTTCTTGAACCTAAAAGCAAGAAGTACAGCGTGACCATTAGACCTACAGGTAATACAGAGATTAATAACACCGTCCCTTACCAAACACAGCCTGACACGTGGAATGCAGTGGGTTATTCAGATTATGTACCGTTTCTATATTTAAAGTGCTACTAAAAAACCCAAAATCGCCCTTGGAAAAAGCTGGGCTGAAGGTAAGCGATGGGAAGTCCAAACTGTCCCTAAAATATAGGACTTCAGTTAATAATTTTACATTCAATGCATGTTACATCAAATAGACATAACAAGCACCAGCCTCCCTGATAGTCCCCACTTTTGTGAGACCCTCCCCCATATGTTCAGGTTGGAACCCAGCAGAAGTGATGGAATGTCACTTTGATGGCGTGGCTCCGCGCCTCCATCTCCCTCTTGCTCTGGGAAGGCCAGCTACCATCTTGTAAGCAGCCCTATGGAAGGTCCATATGGTGAAGAACTAGGGCCTCCAGCCAATGAGCCATTTTGGAAGCGCAGTTTGTGCCCTAGTTGAGGCTGTCCGCGAGCCACGGCCTGATAACGCTCTTGACTGTAAACCCATGTGACAGATTTCTGAGCCAGAAGCCACTCCAGATAAGCTGCCCCAGACTCCTGGCTCTCAGAAACCATGTGAAATAATAAATATTTGTTGTTTTTAAGTTTGCTGAATTTGGGGTAATTCCTTGTCATGCAGCAATAGACAACACGAATACATAAGGTGTGAAATAAACTATGTCAATTCTAGATAAAGCAGATGAAATTATACTTACAAAAGATTATCTTAAATTTTTTTCTTTATGGGTATAAAAAGAGTTCAGCAAACTTAAACTGCAAAGCCACAACCATTAGAGTCTCAATGTGGGGGAGCCCCCACTATCTAAAAAATGGTTTCATTCACAAATAAGCCCTGAAGTATGCTCAGGAAAAATAATCTCAAATGGCTTCTCAAGTATAGTTCAACCTTCAGTTATTACCATAACTCCAAATCTACCCAAATTAGTGACGTTTCTACAGTATGCAGAGAGAGTTCTTCACTTCTGCAACCCTGTCCTGCGGAGAATAAGCAGAGTCATAAAGAGCAGACAGGCTTTTGAAAAAGGAAAAGCTTCTTTTCTTCTTTAGCTATCAGTCAGTCACTTGCTCACCCCTGAGAGCAGGGGCCACATACCTGATGAGCTCGATCCTCTCTTGAATTTTTGCACCAGTCCATGCAGAACCTTGTTCCCATGGCCTTTGAGGGTCCCTCCTGGTCTTCATGACAAAACCTGCTGAGCTCTCACCGCTCGGCCGACCTGGTGCACTGGAAGGACTAGGCTATCGCTAGTCCCCGTACCAATGACTCAGATTCTGAGCCATATGCTGGCAAAAGGGATGGCGCTTGTCGTTCTGGTTCTCCTGGGTTTTTGTTTTTACTTTACTATTACGCTTCATAATGCTCTCCTTTTAAACTCAGGAGAGTATGAGACAAGCACTGTCATTCCGCTTCGTGTTTATAATTCCCATCTTTCAAAGCATTTCCACCTGTGTGCTGAGGATCAAGGCAGAGATCACCTCATACACAGAGACGATATGCACTTCCACCACACAGAACTCTCCTGCTGAAGGGCTACAGCTCTGAGGGGGCAGGCGAGGCGAGGGAGACCATCTGTCCTCCATTTAAACAGGTGAGAGGTTATGAGGCTACAGAGGTTCTGGCTGGCTACAAGTTCATATCAACCACTGGAGAAGCATGGCTTCTGTGGGCTTCTTGCCCCACCTTCCAATCATCTAAGTTAAGTGTTTCAACTGTCCCATTAGGCGAGACAAATGCTCCCCATGTTGCTTGACAGCAGGATCACCTGTGCCTCCTTGGGGGCGCCGTGGGTGGTCACGCTTCATAGCTCTGCCGTCGGCTCAGGATGCAATCCCAGGGTGCTGGGATCGCTCCACGCCCGCTCTGCTGGCGAGCCTGCTTCTTTTCCTCTCCACCCCCCTGCTTGTGTTCCCCTCTCTCGCTGGCTGTCTCTCTCTGTCAAATAAATAAATAAAATCTTTAAAAAATAAAAAAAAGTCAAACACATGACCTAGAGGAGAACCCACACCAGGAGAACTCTCAAAAGGAATTCTCAAAGGGGGAGACCCACAGCTCTTCCTGAGTCTGTCACTGAGAATCCCAGAAGGAGCCTATTTCCATGAAGAGACCGTCATGTCCCGGCCCCACATCCAGGGTGAGGAAACTGAGGCTGAGGGCCCACGCTTCGCCCCTCGTAGTGTCAATGCCCTTCTGGTTAGAGAGACTGTGCCAGAAGGAAAAAACTGCTATATCTCCCCTACCCTTCCTCCAAACCTCCCAGGTGGGCCTTTCCACACAGGCAGGTGAGAAGGAGAAGAAAAGGAGTATCGAGGCAAGGGCCAGCTTCCAGAAGGTGGTGTCTCGGCACAGCACGCATCCGTGGGGATGTGAGGCAAGGTGGCTGGCCGTCTTCCTTCCCAAGGCTGCTGCCTGCTGCTGTGCGATGCCACTCTCAGAAACGAGGGCAGGGACGGCCAGATCTGACTGTGATTGAAGCCCGGGACAACAGGGCCCTTCTCAGTAAGTCCTCCCTCCACTCCTCTCTCTAACGCTGCCTTGTGTGTATTTCTAAAGCACAAGGACCTCTCTCACATAGCCACAGTACATTACCAAAGCCAGAAAATTAACACTGCAACAAGTGCTGTGTGCCAATCTATAGACCTTTATCGAGATACTCTCCGCGTCCCAATATCATTACAGCAAAAGAAAATCCAAGACCATAAGGGCCCTCAATTGCCCACGTTTCTTTAGTTTCCAGCTATTTAGTTTCCGATGTGGCCTTGTCTGCGAACTTCCTCAAGATCAGAGGCAGTGATACGGGTTTGCAGGAAACGCAAGGCCGGATGCTGAGTCCCACCAGCGCGCACCGCCAGGAGGCCCCGTGTGTCCGCATGAGTCCCGTCACTGGCGCTAGCTGCTACGGACCATGCAGTTGCAGGTGGTGTTCTGGTTTCTTCTACTGGCTTCCCATTTTGCCTTTTTTGTAATGAAACGGTGTCCTGTGGAGATGTACTTTGAGCTCCACAAATACCCCTTCACTCTTCAAGCCTTCGAAAAGCCTCGTTTAACAGCCGTTAATGCTTCTTGTCTGAAGGGGTGATGATGATGGTTGGCAAGTGACTCTCTAATTCATCATTCCTTCTGCGTTTTTAGTTGCGCTTTCTAATAAAAGGAGCTTCCTCCTCTTTCTGGTATATTTATTCATCCATTTATATTAGATGGCCTCAGGGATTCTTACCTCATTCAAGGGGTTACAATCCTTTAGCATTATTATTTATTTTCATGCTCAACTCGGTCGCTGATTTGCTCAGTGGGAGCCCCTCAAGCTAAGCGCAGACCTGGTCCCTATGCGTCTTCAGGATCTTCTTACTCCAGGCTCATGTTCTTTCTCTGCTCTGGCCCAGGAATCAGCCACTTCTCCAAGGCGCTTGGTTTTGTTTAGTTGCCCATTTCTTTGTGATAAAAGAACAGAGGTGAACAAGTTAAAGGTCTCTGTGGACCCAAACTATAAAAAATCCTTGCTGAACTATAAGTACTCTGTGAGGGCGGTTCCTGGTTGGCTCAGTCAGCGAGTGTGCAACTCTTGGAATCTCCTAACTTTAAAAGGTCAAGCCCTACTTAAAAAAAAATCTTAAAAAGAAAAAGTACTACATGAATGTGCACTTACTATGCTATCACCTCTGCTAATTATGTGCAATTATTATGCTATCAACACACAGATTTTTATTGCCACAAATGGCACACTTGTTTTTTACAGATACATTCTTAAAAAACATACTGAAAATAGCTTAAAGACAGCAAAATTTTCTTTCTTTCTTTCTTTCTTTCTTTCTTTCTTTCTTTCTTTCTTTCTCTCTATCTTGGGTTTTATCTTTATTTTTATTTTTTAAATAATTTTTATTTTGTTATATTAGTCACCATACAGTACATCCTCCAGTTTTTGATGCAATGTTCCATGATTCATTATTTCGTATATCACCCAGTGCACCAGCACATCCACGTGTCCTCCTTAATACCCATCACCGCCTATCCCAGTCACCCACCCCCTCGCCTCAAGCCCTCAGTTTGTTTCCCAAGAGTCTACAGTTTCTCATGAGTTCATTCCCCTTTCTGTTTACCCCCTTCATTCTTCCCTTTCTTCCCCTAGGGATCTTCCTAGTTCTTATGTTCCATAAAAGTGAGAAACCATATGATAATTGTCTTTCTCTGTCTTGACTTATTTCACTTAGCATAATCTCTCCAGTCCACTCATGCCTGCTGCAAAATGTTGTGTATCGTTCTTTCTGATGGCTGAGTAATATTCGTTGTATATATGGACCCCATCTTCTTTATCCATTGCTGTTGAAGGGCATCTCGGCTGCCTTCCACGATTTAGCTATTGTGGACATTGTGCTATGACCATTGGGGTGCATATGGCCCTTCCCTCTTCGCACGCTCTGTATCTTTGGGAAAAATTACCAGTAGTAAGCAATTGTTGGATCATAGGGTAGTCAATTTTAACTTTTTAGGGACCTCCACACTGTTTTCCTAGGTGGCTATACTCAACTTGCATTCCCACCAACAAGTGTAAGAGGGATTCCCTTTCTCCACATCCTCTCCAACATTTGTTGTTTCCTGCCCTTGTCCATTTTGCCATTCTAACTGGCGTAAGGTGGTATCTCAGTGCGGCTTTTGATTTGAATTTTCCTGATGGCTGATGATTTTAACATTTTTCATGTGTCTGTTGTATTTGTATGTCTTCATTGGAAAAGTGTCTGCTTCATATCTTCTGCCCATTTTTTGATTTATTTGTTTCTCATGTATTGAGTTTGAGATTCTTTGTAGATCTTGGATACCAGTCTTTATGTGTAGTGTAGTTTGAAATATCTTCTCCCATTCCATGGGCTGCCTCTTAGTTTTTTTGACTGTTTCCTTGGCTGTGCCAAAGCTTTTTATCTTGGTGAAGTCCACAAGTTCATTTTTTCTTTTTGTTTCTCTTGCCTTGGAGATGTGTCATGAGAGAAAAGTTGCTGTGGCGATGTCGAGAGGTTGCT
>NW_024426119.1:21608110-21647161 GCF_017311325.1 Ursus maritimus
GAAACTGAAGAGAAATGGTAGTTACTCCAAAGCCACAGATATGAAAAATAAATGCACTAATAAATTATTTTTTATTTTTATTTATTTTAAACTTATTGAGAACTTACTTTTCATAAAACATACACTAAATGTAAAGTTTAACTTTAAAATTTTTTTGGAAATGTCTACACAATTCTTAGTATATAAAAATGCTTTTTTAATTTTTCTGGTTTACTCAACATGTAACTGATATGATTTCATCAAACAACAATCCAATCTTAGAATCATGACCAAATATAGTCATGAAAACTATCAACCTGAACATATATTTGGAAGATGTGGTCCATATATACAACGGAATATTACTCAGCCATCAGAAAGAACGATTACACAACATTTGCAGCAACATGGACGGGACTGGAGGAGATTATGCTAAGTGAAATAAGTCAAGCAGAGAAAGACAATTATCATATGGTTTCACTCATTTATGGAACATAAGAACTAGGAAGATCCCTAGGGGAAGAAAGGGAAGAATGAAGGGGGGGTAAACAGAAAGGGGAATGAACCATGAGAAACTGTGGACTCTGGGAAACAAACTGAGGGCTTCAGAGGCGAGGGGGTGGGTGACTGGGATAGGCCGGTGATGGGTAGTAAGGAGGACACGTATTGCATGGTGCACTGGGTGTTATACACAACTAATGAATCATGGAACATTGCATCAAAAACTGGGGATGTACTGTATGGTGACTAATATAACAAAATAAAAATTATTTAAAAAAATAAAAAATAAAGATAAAACCCAAGATAAGAAAGAAAGAAAGAAAGAAAGAAAGAAAGAAAGAAAGAAAGAAAGAAAATTTGCTGTCTTTAAGCTATTTTCAGTATGTTTTTAAGAATGTATCTGTAAAAAAACAAGTGTGCCATTTGTGGCAATAAAGAACGCAGTGGTGATAGCATAATAATTGCACATAATTAGCAGAGGTGATAGCATAATAATTGCACATTCATGTAGTACTTTTTCTTTTTAAGAGTTTATTTTTAAGTAGGGCTTGACCTTACAGTTAGGAGATTAAGAGTTGCACACTCCGCCGACTGAGCCAGCCAGGCGCCCCTCACAGAGTACTTATAGTTCAGCAAGGATTTTTTATAGTTTGGGTTTTCACAGAGACCTTTAACTTGTTCACACTCTGTTCTTTTATCACAAAGAAATGGGCAACTAAACAAAACCAAGACGTCTTGGAGAAGTGGCTGATTCCTGGGCCAGAGCAGAGAAAGAACATGAGCCTGGAGTAAGAAATGCCTGAAGAACGATAGGGACCAGGTCTGGGCGCTTGCTTGATGGGGCTCCCACTGAGCAAATCAGCGACGAGTTGAGCATGAAAATAAATAATAATGCTAAAGGATTATAACCCCTTGAATGAGGTAAGAATCCCTGAGGCCATCTAATATAAATGGATGAATAAATATACCGAAGAGGAGGGGAAGCTCCTTTTATTAGAAAGCGAACTAAAAACGCAGAAGGAATGATGAATTAGGAGAGTCACTTGCCAACCATCATCATCACCCCTTCAGACAAGAAGCATTAACGGATGTTAAAACGAGGCTTTTCGAGTTTGAAGAGTGAAGGGGTATTTGTGGAGCTCAAAGTACATCTCCACAGGACACCGTTTCATTACAAAAGGCAAAATGGGAACTCCAGTGAAGAAACCCGCAGACACCACCTGAACTGCATGGTCCGTGTGCACAGCGCCAGTGACGGGACCAGCGGACAGCAGGTGCCTCCTGACGGGGCGCGCTGGTGGGGACTCAGCATCCGTCTTGGCGTTCCTGCAAATACGTATCAGCTGCCTCTGATCTTGAGGAAGCAGCAGACAAGGCCACATGGAAACTAAATAGCTGGAAACTAAAGAAACGTGGCAATTGAGGGCAGCACATGGTCTTGGATTTTCTTTTGCTGTAATGATATTGGGACGACGGAGAGTATCTCGATAAGGTCTATAGATTGGACACAGCCTTGTTGCAGTGTTAATTTTCTGGCTTTGGTAATGTACTGTGGCTATGTGAGAGAGGTCCTTGTGTTTAGGAAATACACAAGGCAGCGTTTAGAGAGGAGGGGAGGGAGGGAGGACTTCTGAGAAGGGGCCCTGTTGTCACGGGCTTCAATCACAGTGCAGTCTGGCCGTCCCTGCCCCGTTTCTGTGAGGGAGGTGGCACTTCCCAGCAAGGGGCAGCAGCTCCTGGGAAGGAAGACGGCCAGCCACCTTGCCTCACATCCCCCACGGTGCGCTGCTGTGCTGAGACACCACACTTTCCTGGGCCTGGCCTTTGCCTCGGATGCTCCTTTCCCTCCTTCTCACCTGCCTGGGGGAAAGGCCCACCTGGGAGGTTTGGAGGAAGGAGAAGTGGGGGAGTGGTTAGCCCCAGTTTTTCCTTCTGGCACAGTCTCTAACCAGAAGGGCAGTGACACTGCACGAGGGGGCGAAGCCGTGGGGTCCCCCAGCCTCAGTTTCCTCACCTCTGGATGTGGGGCCGGGACATGACGGTCTCTTCATGGAAATATGGCTCCTTCTGGGACTCCTCAGTGACAGACTCAGGAAAGAGGCTGTGGGTCTGGCCCCTGAGAGATTCCTTTTTGGAGGTTCTCCTGGTGTGGGTTGCTCCTCTAGGTCATGTGTTTGGACTTTTTTTTTTTTTTTAAAGATTTTATTTATTTATTTGACAGAGAGAGAGACAGTCAGCGAGAGAGGGAACACAAGCAGGGGGAGTGGGAGAGGAAGAAGCAGGCTCCCAGCAGAGCAGGGAGCCCAATGCGGGACTTGATCCCAGCACCCTGGGATCATGCCCTGAGCCGACGGCAGACGCTTAATGACTGAGCCACCCAGGCGCCCCAAGGAGGCACAGTGCCTGCTGTCAAGCAGCATGGGGGCACATTCTGCCGCCTAATGGGACAGTTTTGCAAAGTCACTTTTCCTTGTGATTGGAAAGGTGGGTAAAAGAACCCGAAGCCCCAGCTTCACTCCCAGTTGGTTGTATGAACTTGTTTTAGCCAGAGAACCTCTGTGAGCCTCAGTCTCCTCACCTGTTAAATGGGGACAATGGTCTCCCTCTGCTGCTCGCTCTGCCCCCCTCAGAGCTGTAGCCCTTCAGCGGGAGAGTTCTGTGTGGTGGAAGGCATATCGTCTCTGTGTATGAGGTGGTCTCGCCGTTGATCCCTCAGCACACAGGTGGAAATGCTTTGAAAGATGGGGGGTATTAAACACGAAGACGGAATGACAGTGTTGTCTCTACTCTCTCCTGAGTTTAAAAGAGAGAGCATTATGAAGGCGTAATAGTAAATTAAAAAAAAAAAAAAAAAAACCCAGGAGAACCAGAGACAGACCAGCGCCATCCCTTTGCCAGCATATGGCTCAGAATCTGGTCATTGGTGACGGAACTGACTGTAGCCTGTCCTTCCAGTGCACCAGGTGGCCGAGCGGGTGGAAGCTCTGGGGCAGTTTGTCATGAAGACCAGGAGGACCCTCAAAGGCCATGGGAACAAGGTTCTCTGCATGGACTGGTGCAAAGACAAGAGAAGGATCGTGAGCTCATCCCAGGTATGTGGCCCCTGCTCTGCGAGGGTGAGCAAGTGACTGACTTGATAGCTAAAGAAGAAAGAGAGCTTTTCCTTTTCAAAAAGCCTGTCTGCTCTTTATGACTCTGCTTATTCTCCGCAGGACAGGAGTTGGCAGAAGTGAAGAACTCTCTCGCATACTGTAGAACGTCACTAATTTGGGTAGATTTGGAGTTATGGTAATAACTGAAACGTGAACTGTACTTGAGAAGCCATTTGAGATTATTTTTTTCCTGAGCATACTTCAGGGCTTATTTGTGAATGAAACCATTTTTTAGATAGTGGGGGGCTCCCCCCCCGTACATTGAGGCCTTAAGTGGTTGTGGCTTCTTTCAGTTTAAGTGTTGCTGAACTCTTTTTATACCTTAAAGAAAAAATTTAAGATAAATCTTTTGTAAGTATAATTTTTCATTCGTTTTATCTAGTTGACATAGTTTATTTCACACCTTATGTATTCGTGTTGTCTATTGCTGCATGACAATTACCTCCAAATTCAGCAACTTAAAAACAACAAATATTTATTATTTCACATGGTTTCTGAGAGCCAGGAGTCTGGGGCAGCTTATCTGGGTGGTTCTGGCTCAGAATCTGTCATGGGTTTACAGTCAAGACGTTGGTCAGGGCCGTGGCCACGGGACAGCTCAACTAGGGCACAAACTCGCTTCCAAAATGGCTCATTGGCTGGAGGCCCTAGTTCTTCACCATATGGACCTTTCCATAGGGCTGCTTACAAGATGGTAGCTGGCCTTCCCCAGAGCAAGAGAGGGAGATGGAGGCCGGAGCCACGCCATCCAAAGTGACATTCCATCACTTCTGCTGGGTTCCAACCCTGACATTATGGGGGGAGGGTCTCTACAAAAGTGGGACTATCAGGAGGCTGGTGCTTGTTATGTCTATTTGGATGTAACATGCATTGAATGTAAAATTATTAACTGAAGTCCTATATTTTTAGGGACAGTTTGGACTCCCCCCCCCCCATCGCTACCTTCAGCCCAGCTTTTCCAAAGGACGATTTTGGGTTTTTTAGTAGCCCTTTTAAATATAGAAACGGTACATAATCTGAATAACCCACGCACTCTAACGTGTGTCAGGCTGTGTTTGGTAAGGACGGGTGTTATTAATCTCCTGTATTACCTGTAGGTCTAATAGGTCACGCTGTACTTGCTTTTAGGTTCGTAAAACATTGATCTCTTATGTATTTTACCACATTCAAGAGACGCTGAAAAAGAGAACTAAGAAAAGGTTTTACTCCCACTACCCTGTCCCAACCATTATTACTATTTTAGGGCATTACTTTCCAGACTTTTTTTTTTTTTTTTTTTACAAAGTAGTTACCAAGATATACATGTTGTTACCTAGCCTTCTTGACTTTTTTTAAGCCTTAACATCAGAATATATGTAGGATTTTCTGTCACTCATGCACTGTTCTTATTAAAGAGGGAGGAGGAGCACGACTGACTGGCTCCATCCATCCAGCTCTAAGGCGGAGAAAACTAGAAGTGGGGTGGGTGTGGGAGAAAGCTCAAACAGCAGGAACGTTCTGGAGCAGACGGAGTGACTCAGAGCAGCCCTTCTCCCTTGAAGGCAGGAGATTAATCAGCCTGACTGCGTGGGGTAGGGCTTGGGGTGGAGGCGGTCTCGCCAGGTACATGGGCCCCTGGTGTATAAATCTGTGCTCGTGGAGAGGCCCACATTTGGTTTTATGGCTGATTTTAGCCTCTTGGCTGCCTTCTTCTCTGCAGAGCACACAGTGGGTAGGCAGTGGGGACAGGCAAGCAGGCAGGCAGCATGGTGGAGGAAGCCGCCAGAGGGAACGCCAGCTCAGGCCGCGCACAGAGTCAGTTCCCCGGCACAGCAAGCCGGGCTCCAGGTGTGGAGGGCCCCAAGGTACAAGCCTGGAGCTCCTTCCCCCTTCTCTGCCCTGTTACCTAATCGACGCCATATGTGGTGTTTGCGCGTTTAGTCAGAGAAATTAGACTAGAAGAACCAGTGTGCTTAGGAGTTCTGAAAGCCCCAGGTTGCCCACCTTGACTTTGTTCCTGGGCCCATCAGCCACACGCAGCGGGAACATGGAAATCTTACAGTGGGTCATGCAAAGAAAGCAGCCGTGTCACTTTGGATAATCAGACCTTGCTTGTGCCCCTGAGTGCCACCTCTTACCCCACCCCCACCTCGTCGTTCAGATTTGGCTCCGAATGGCTTCAGTGATTACAGAAACCAGTGATTACAGAAGCCGACTCAGCCGTCTTCTTCCTCTGTCAGGCAGAGCCGGGGGGGGGCCCAGAGGACCCGCACACCACGTGCTGGGCAGGTGACTACACTGTAGGGACCAGGGCTGTGTGGGTTTGTATTACACATACACAACATCATGGTGACTCCGCACAGCCCCAGGGTGGGCTGCAGCAGCGGCTACGGTGAAGGTGGCATCACCAGCCCAGAGCGCACCCCCGACCCCCCTCCCCGCCCCCGGACTGGAGTCTCACCTTGTTCTCAGCATCGGTGTGAAATGTCAGGGTGGGGAGGTTAGACTGATGGCAGGTTCGCACAGCCCAGAGGTGAGGGCCAGGAATGAGGGTGGGGCTCTGACACAGCGTGTGGGGAACACGGGGAGCATGGGGCACAGTAGCCAGGGGGCTGGGGGAGGTGGTGAGGGAGAAAGGAAGAGACCAGTAGTTACCTGGCAAGTACCTCGAGGTAATTTGAGGTTCGTCTCACCCCTGTATAGCTTCTTGGCAGGGCATGGTGGGCCATGACAAGGTACCAAGAGTGAGTGCTCGGTGTCCAGGTGGTATAGAAGTCCTTGAGCGTTGCTTTGTAGCTCCCCAAGGAGTAGCGCGGCGGGCGCTGAGCCTTTAATCAGGCTGGACAGATCAGGCCCCCCGTTCTCTCCTCAGTTGGTCAAAGATCGGTTGGAGGCTCTTGACTACCTGGATACTTACCCTGGCTGTCCCCTGCACACTGCCCAGCCAGACCAGCTCTTCTGAGCAGTTCTCAGCAGTTACCTGTGAGGACTGGCTGACCACTGCTAAGCTGTTCACTCTTTTCCCTCCAGGACGGGAAGGTGATCGTGTGGGATTCCTTCACTACTAACAAGGTAAGAGGTGGTCCCTGGTGCACTGAGCAGCACCTCAGCACCCAGCCCTGGCCTCTTCCCCTCCAGATACCCCCAGTCATGGTCATCCGGCTTCTCGGGGCCCACCTGGGGATGGAAACCCCAGGAAAGCCCGTCTGTGTTGAGACAGCTCAGCAGCCCTCGGCGGTGTCCATTCCTCTCTTGAGCTGAGAGCGCTCCCCAGGCAGGAGCATGCAGAGCCAGCAGAGAGGATGCTAACACTAAAACCAGAAAGGGCCCGGCCTGCAAAACTCGTCACATTCACGCACGCGTGTATTATTTTTCTTCTGAGGGGTGGTAAGAGGTTCCTGAATCCCCAGCTTCCTCTGCCCTCTGTGTCTTTGACCAGACTCGCTCGGCTCCAAATCTAACTAACAGTTAGACTCGTAACTAAAGAGACAGGCCACATCCCTGTGGAGGTGCGCTTACAAGCCTGCATCGTGTTGCCGTTTACGGTAACCACTGTTGTGTATTCAATACTGGTTCTGCTATTTACTTGTAAAGAAGGTCTTCTCTGTCGCTGTATAAGACAAAGAGACCCGTATCTGCCTCAAGCGGAACAGCACCCATATCCTGCATTGTCGAATGTGTTTAGGAAGTGTCGTGGTGGGCAGATGCTGCACAACCTGATGGACGGGCCCCAGAACCGTCCTTTGGAGCAGAGTCCCTAATGGTCAGGCCCCTGGGGAATAGTAAAGATGGCCACTTAACAGTTTGCAAGGGGCTTTCCCCTCCAGCACCCCCCACCCCGGAAGCCTCGGCTTCTCCCAGCTCACCTTAGCATCTTCAGGAGTGTGTGGGGTTTTGGTGCTTCTGTTTCAGCCTTAGCATGTCCTAGAGCACACCCGACCGATTTCTGGGGAGCCATGGTATTGCCACTGTGGCCCCTGGCAGGGAACGTAGTTACTACTGGTAAAGAAGGGGGCCTGGGGTGCCTTGTGCTGAGAGTGGCCATTTGCTGCAGTGGATTATTCTAGGCATCTGAAAGGCTGTAGATTGTGAGTGACAGAATTTCCATGAGCAGTATCAGGGCCCGTGTTTCCCCCACAAAAACACAGAGAATCATAACGGGAAAGAAGACCAGCACTGGAATGTGCTGGAATCATCTAGTCCCGTCTTCTCCCTTCACCAATGGGGAGAGACTGAGGGAGGGCAAGTGGCAGGCCTGCGTGGGGCTGCACATCTTGCTGGCGTTGGAACTGGGAACCAGGGCCCGTGTCTGTCATGGAAATAAGACTACAGACGCAGAAGGTTTTGAATTGTGGCTTTGTTGCCTGTGGCATGCAGGAGAGAATGGGGGGGACCCGACCAGCAGCCAGGGGTAGGAACTGCTATACCTAGTTCTCATTGCTTCCATGTTACAGGGGCCCTGTCATCTGTGAGCACAATTCAAGATCACCCTGCCCTCCCCCGCCTCCTCTCAGGCCTTCCCAGGAATGGTTTCAGGACCCACAGGGGACAGAGGCTCTTGTATACTCACAGGGCAATAAACATAACGTCCATGTAGAATCATTTAAGAATAGATTTTGAAAATAGGGGGAAACTGAGTAACTAAGGTAAAACATATAAAGGAAGTGAAATTCAGACAGACCTTTCGAAGAAACTGAGCCCCAGTACTCGTCCAGAAGAACCAGGGGAGTGTCACAAGAAATAAGCAGGGGCGTCTGGGTGCTGCTGTCGGTTGGGCATCCGACTCTTGGCCTTGGCTCAGGTCGTCATCTCCTGAGTCAGGAGATTGAGCCCTCTGCTCGGCAGGGAGTCTGAGTGAGGATTCTTGCCCTCTGCCCCTCCCTGTGCTTGTGCCCTCACGCTCTCTCTCTCGCTCTCTCTCTCAAATAAATCTTTAAGAAAGAGCGAGAGAAGTAAACGTTAAGGGCATCATTTGGTGGCAGAGATCTTTAGCTTTTGGAATATGTGACATTCGCTTTGGCCGATTCTGGGGGGGGCCGAATTTCCTCGCCAGTCTCAAGCTGATCTTCACCCCACGCCACTGTCCTTTGAAATGGTAACGGGGGTTAGCAGGAGCTCTGGTCATTTCATTTTGCAAAAGCTAAACATTAATACCTTTGTGTAGAAGTGCTGCTCGTGCCTTCTGTGAAGCTTGCGTTCTGTGTTTCAGGAGCACGCTGTCACCATGCCCTGCACGTGGGTGATGGCCTGTGCGTACGCCCCGTCGGGATGCGCCATTGCGTGCGGGTAAGGAGGGGCCAGGCGGCTTGGTAGAACGCTGCTCGGTGGGCAAAAACAAGCCGACAAACTCGAACTTCTGTTTTTGTTGTTTACCGGTTAAGCGAGGTGTTCAGTTCCTCTCTGAACTTCATCCAGAAAGAAACCACACAAATCTCTTTCATACTTATTTTCACTACAGACTGACAAGAGCTTAGGTTTCAAACCTGCCTCCGCTACTCTCAAATGCTGTCGGTGGGAGCTATAAATTGGTGCAGACACTTTGGAAAACATGCTAGTAGTGTGTATCCGAACAGAAGCCTTGAAAAATGTGTAACTTTTGAGCTAGTGATTCCATACCTAAGAGCTTGTTTGAAAGGAATGATCCAGGATATAGAAAAGCCATATGAGCAATAATATTTATCGTAGCATTAGTTAAAATAAAGCAAAAAAAGAGGAGGGGAGTAGGGAGGAATCGTATGTCCATCAAAGGAAATTATTAAGTGAATTGTGGGACATGAAGTGAAGGGAATATTTTATACAACCATTAAAAAGGAAATTTCTTAATCCCAGTAAGTGAAAAGAACATCCAGGTTGCTAGGAAGATGGTGTTTTATTCTCTATTCTCCTAGAGCTCAGTTTAACAGAGTTGGCAGCGAGAACTGCAACCAACATAATTCCCTGTCCCTGCGTTAAACAATTCTGGAAAATATCTCTACCGTGGGATCCCAGCCATGTTTAGAAAAGAGGCATTAACAAGGCTGTGATGAACGATACCAAAAAATCCAATAGTAGTTCTTTGTGCATGGTGGGACGATGGGGGTTTTCTTTTTTTTTTGTAATTTTCTCCTTTTTTTATGCTTTTCCATTTTTAAAAATACACATATGTTATTTTTATAATCAGGAGAAAGGCATTTTAATTCAAAAATAAAAACCCGGGACACCTGGGTGGCTCAGTTAGTTAGGCGTCTGCCTTTGGCTCAGGTCATGATCTCAGGGTCCTGGGAATGAGCCCCACGTCAGGAGTCTGCTTCTCCCTCTGCTTCAGCTGCTCCCCCTGCTTGTGCTCTCTGTCTCTCTGTCAGGTAGGTAGGTAGGTAGATAGATAGATAGATAGATAGATAGATAGATAGATAGACAGACAAGTAAGTAAGTAAGAAAACCCTCGGCCTCCAAGCAAAAAGTTCGGGCCTTCTCCAGCCAGAGTCACACCAGTGGTCATCCTCAATGTCCCTCCCCTTGGGTGGCTGTTTGGGGGCATCTTTCCATTCGCTGTCCACTTGCCAAGACCCCATGTGCCTTTGGAACCCATGTTCACACACATATATTTCATATTTTCTAATTTTTTAAATAATTCAAAAGTAGGTTGTATTTCCATTTTATAACTGAAGGGTAATATTTATCTAAAATTCATTCCCATTTACTTCTTGAAAGGATACGAAGTAAGCAAAATAAAAGACACGCATACACACGTGATATAGATAGGTATATGTGTGTTTATATATATCCTATGTATGTAACACATGGATTTATATATGTGTGTACACACACACAGTAAGGTAAGTGTAAAGGAGTTCAGCCAGCTGTATCGTTAGAAGGTGCCGTCCCCACAGAACTTCTGTCATTTCCGATATCAGCCACAAACTTGGAGCCCCCACAACCACCCTCAGGTCTGATAATTTGCTGGAACAACCACAGAACTCAGGGAAGTGCTATACTTAGGCTCACCGTTTTATCACGGTGAAAGGATACAAATTAGGACGCGCCGAAGGAAGAGGTGCCCAGGGCAGAGTCTAGGCGGGGTCTAAACCTGGAGCTTCCAGTCGTCCCCTCCCCGTGGCGTCGCCACGTTACCTCCTCCTGGCCGCCACGCGTGATGATACACAGAGTGTAGCAACCAGGGACACTCGCCGGAGTCTCTGCTGTCCAGAGTTTTCCCCGGGGCTCGGTCACACACGGCCCCTGTGGCTGACCCTCAGTCTCCAGGGTGTCCTAGAAGTTTAGGTTCGTACCTGTAGTTGGTCCTCTGAGGAGGTCAGAACGCACAGCGTGTGCCCTGAAGCCCCCGTCGTAAATCACGCTGCTAGACTGTGCGAGCCAAAGCTGTTCCCCGTCAGGCAGCCGTTCCAGGGGCTCAGAGACCTCCCAGCAGCCCAGGGCAAAAGCTGACCTCTCGTTAGGTAAGATCAGTTCTTATTAGAATCAGTACTCTACATTTTTAAAAAACCCTGGGGTGAGATGTTTCTAACGGGGCATGAATGTTAGCAGTTGCATAGAGTTGAAGGAGTTACATCATTTCTCAGTATTTTATACTCAGATATCAGGTATCTGGGTCTATATTACAAGAAGAATATATTGGGTAGATCATTCTGCAATATGCAATGGATATAATAACATAGTGAACAATGTATTTTTTTGTTTTTATTTTTTTAGAGAGAATGAACAAGTAGGGGGAGGGGCAGAGGGAGAGACTCTCAAGCAGACCCCCTGCTGAGCTCAGAGCCCAGTGCGGGGCTCCATCTCCTGACCCTGAGAGCAGGACCGGAGCCAGAATCAAGAGTCAGCCGCTTAACCAACTGAGCCAGCCAGGCGCCCCGTGAACAATGTCTTTAACCGTAGTTTGGAACATGATCTGTCAGCTCTTTCTTGTTTGAACCCAGTGGGAAAATTTCCATGAGGGCGAGGGGCAAGCAGGGAAGAGAATAATTTTTCAAGGCCCGGGTAGACAGGTTTGTGGTGACAGCTTCCTCAGAGAGGAGGAATGGCTGGTGCCTTCATCTCTGTCATATCTGTCTCCCGGCCCTGACATGAGGTCAGTGCCTGCACTGGCTGCCTCCCAGCTTGTTAGGGAACAAAAGCGGAGGGAGTTCAAGGTGTAAATATTGGTGTAATATTAACAAATATTTAAAATACGAGGCCCAGTGGGCGAGGAAAGAGCATTAAAACTAAACTGAGCAGGGATGCCTGGGTGGCTCAGCCGGTTAAGCATCTGCCTCTGGCTCAGGTCATGATCCTGGGGTCCTGGGATGGAGCCCCACATCGGGCTCTCTGTGCAGCGGGGAGCCTGCTTCTCTCTCTCTCTCCCTCTGCCGCTGCCCCAGCTTATGCGCTCTCTCTCTCTCACTCTCTCTCTCAAGTAAATAAATAAAATCTTTAAAAAAATAATAAAATATGGGGTCCAGTGGATGAGGAAAGAGCATCAAAAACAAAACTGAGCAGGGTCACCTGGGTGGCTCAGCCAGTTGAGCAACCAACTCTTGGTTTTGGCTGGGGTCATGATGTTGGGGTTGTGCGATCGAGCCCTGCCTCGGGCTCCAACTCTGCTCGAGAGATTGTCTCTCTCCCCTCCCCTCTGTTCCTCCCCGATTCGTGCTCTCTCTCTCTCTTTCTCTCAGATAAAAGCTTTAAAAGAAAACTAAACTGAGTCAAACTGAATCCCCATCTTAGACAAAAGCATCTGCTCAGACCTTCCCTAGAACTGCCGAGAGCCACTGCGGATTAACTTGTCTAGTTATCTAGTGATGACCTAATGTGATGTTTTTCAGCCATGGCTTTGTGACAGCCCTGTAACTCCGTGATCACACAAACCCACTCCTTCACCACATTCTCTCCATTCTTTTTTTTTTTTTTTTTTTTAGAGACTAACAGGGATATATTTATCTCCATCTGCCTGACTGATGGGTCTGTTTCTTAGTTGGTTCCAAACTTGAAAGCTAAAATCCAACAGTATTGACACAATCCCCTTCTCAAAAAAAAAAAAAAAAAGTGTTAAATGCCTTTATTTATATATAAGTAAGTATTTTTTTATTTGAAAGCCATATCCGAAAGAAGACTTCACTCGGGTATTGCATACGTGATATGAACGGTTCACAAGGCACTGGACCAGGTGTCCTGGGGAATTTAAAGGTGCATAGGACACATGCCGGCCTCCAAGCAAGTGGAATACAAAAATAACAGTGATGACCACTTCCTAAGACTCTGTTGTGTGTCAGGGGCCATTCTGAACTCTTTAGAGAATCTTCACACAGCCCCCTGTGATCGTGGGTGGGATCCACTCCATTTTATAGTTGAGGAAACTGAGGCTCAGAGAACCTAAAAAAACATAGCCAAGATCACAAAATGAGTTAGATACTAAAGCTGAGATTCAACTTCAGATGCAAATAACCCTAAGTAATGAGTATCCCAGTGGAGCTATAGAAATTCCTCTGAAGCTTCGGCACAGGAGAACGCCTCCCACCCCAAGGGTCTGGGGAAGCCCAGCGTCCACAGCATGCTGGTTCAATGCCACAGCCTAACTGCAAATCATTCTCACTCACAAGCTTATGAATTACTGGTAAGAGACTTCCCAGGTCCACACCTGCCCCCTTGAGCAGTTGGAAAGGCTCAGGGGGCCCCTAGTATCCCCAGGGCGCCAGAAGAGAGTGCCCCTCCTAAATGTCATTGCTCATTAAAAGGAAGCTGGGCTCCTTGGAGTAAGGTTGACTGTAGGTCTGGAGCAGGAAAAGGATAAAGTGAGCCTAGGATATTTTCTTGTTCCAGAAAGCAAGGAAACATTCAAGGACCAATAGGGTCCTATCCGTCAGAAACAGGGGCTGCTTGAAAGGGCCCTCCACTGTCCAATTGTGGGACAATGTGAGCATCACATGGAGTAATGACAGTAATGGCCCATAACAGAGTTGAAGAGAAAAAAGAGTCCATGGGTGTACAGTGATACTGAGAGGGAGGGGGACTTTTTCTTTACAGAAGAGTATCAACTAATACATGCAGAAGGAATGATCAAATCAGAAGGTCACCATTTTGTACTCCTAAAATAATATTGGGTTCAAACTACGGTAATCATGCTAAAGCTATTGCATGAGAAGTTGTTGGGAAGCAGACTATTCACATGGTCTCGAAGTATCAAACCCTAATTATTACTAATTAATTACAAGCAAGTCACATTTACCACGGAGAGATCTAGTGCTCCCCACCCTGACCAAGCGATCAAAGTCGGCCTCACCAGTCTTGAGACAGTAGGCATCACAAAACTCCTAAGTGAAGCAGCAAGAAAGAAGTACCGAGCATCACCTGTATACTGGGATTACCTAAAATGTTATACTTGCATATGACCATTAGGAAACAATGTGACAAGTCCCGAGTATGTGACCTCCTACAAGACAGCCTTAGATCTCTTGTCATGAACAACAAAAACAGAAGTGGAAGGTCTGTTCTAAATTAAAATATCTTAAAAAGCTATTAAAACTGAATGCCACATATGAACCTTGATTGGGCCCTGTATCCTGGGGACGACTGGGAAAGATTGAATACGGATGGCTGATTACACCGTGTTACGGAATTTGTGTTAGTTCTCTCAGATGTGATAATGACCTAGTGGCTACCTAGGAGAATGTTCTTTTTTTTTTTTTTTTTTTTAGAAAATGTAAATTTGCAAATTGAAGTATTTCGATGTAACATGTCATGTCTGCATTTCCCTTCGAATGGGCTCAGAATTTGCTCCCACAAATGTGACAAAAGGCTAAGTTAGTGAATGTAGGTGAAGGGAACTGGGTGCTCACTCTACTATTTTTCTTTCAATTTTACAGTACATTTGAAAATCTTCAACGTTGGGGGGAAAGTTCACAATACACCATGCTGCCAGAGGAAAACACTTTGAACAGCTCGCGTGAAGGAGAATGTATATGGGCATGCTGTTGTCTTATGTTAGCGCCTGACCCTTCTTTCTTTCCGTGCTAGTGGTTTGGATAATAAGTGTTCTGTGTATCCACTGACGTTTGACAAAAATGAAAACATGGCTGCCAAAAAGAAGTCTGTCGCTATGCACACCAACTACCTGTCGGCCTGCAGCTTCACCAACTCAGACATGCAGGTGCGTGAGCGGCGGTGTGGTGGGTCAGCCCGCGGGGAGCTGGGCAAGTGCCAGAGGACGAAGGAGGGGTGGCAAGGAGAGGAAGCTTGCCAGTGTCCCTCTATTATTATTATTACTATGACCTCATTCAAGTATAGTTAGCATACAGTGTTATATTAGTTTCAGATGCACAGTATAATAATTAAACAATTCTGTGCATTTCTCGCTGCTCTTCATGACACATGTGTTCTTAATCCCCTTTATCTAGTTCACCCATCCCTCCGCTCTGGCAACCACCAATTTGTTCTCTGTATTAAGAGTTTGTTTTTTGGTTTGTCTCTTTTTTTTCCTTTGTTTTGTTTCTTAAATTCCTCATGTGAGTGAAATCATGTGGTATTTGTCTTTCTCTGACTTATTTCACTTAGCTTTATAATCTGTAGCTCCATCCATATTTTTGCAAATGGCAAGATCTCGTCCTTTTTTATGGCTGAATAATATTCCAATGTGTGCATATATCTGTCTGTCTGTATCTATATCTGTATATATCACATCTTCTTTATCCATTCCTCTATGGATAGACACCTGGGTTGCTTCCATAATTTGCCTATGATAAATCATGTTGCAATGAACAGGGTGCATACGTCTTTCTTAATCAGCATTTTTATTTCCTTTGGGTAAAATACCCACTAGTGAAATTACTGGATCGTAGGGTAGTTCTATTTTTAACTTTTTGAGAAACCTCCATACTTTTTTCCACTGTGGCTACACCAGTTTGCATTCCCACCAACAGTACAAGAGGGTCCTTTTTCGGGGCGCCTGGGTGGCTCAGTCATTAAGTGTCTGCCTTCGGCTCAGGGCATGATCCCAGGGTCCTGGGATCGAGCCCCACATCGGGCTCCCTGCTCTGCTGGGAGCCTGCTTCTCCCTCTCCCACTTCCCCTACTTGTGTTCCCTCTCTCGCTGGCTGTCTCTCTGTCAAATAAATAAATAAAATCTTAAAAAAATAAAAAAAAGAGGGTCCTTTTTCTCTGCATCCTGGCTAACACTTGTTATTTCTTGTGGGTTGTTTTTTTTTTTTTTTAAAGATTTTATTTATTTATTTGACAGAGACAGCCAGCGAGAGAAGGAACACAAGCAGGGGGAGTGGAAGAGGGAGAAGCAGGCTCCTAGCGGAGGAGCCTGATGTGGGGCTCGATCCCAGAACGCTGGGATCACGCCCTGAGCCGAAGGCAGACGCTTAACGACTGCGCCACCCAGGCGCCCCTATTTCTTGTGTTTTTGGTACTAGCCATTCTGACAGGTGTGAGGTGATATCTCACTGTAGTTTTCCTTTGCATTTCCCTGATGATGAATGATGTTGAGCATCTTTTCATGTATCTTTTGGCCACCTGTATATCTTCTTTGGAAAAATGTCTATTTAAGTCCTCTGCCATTTTTAACTTGGATTATTTGCTCTTTTGGTGTTGAGTTGTATAAGTTCTTTCTGTATTTTGGCTATTAATCCCTTATCAGATATGTCATTTGCAAATATCTTCTCCCATTCAGTAGGTTATCTTTATGATTTGTTGACGGTTTCCTTCACTGTGCAAAAGTCTTTTATTTTGGTATAATACCAATAGTTACTTTTGTTTTTGTTTCCCTTAGCAGAAGAGACATATTTAGAAAAATGTTTATATGGCCAATGTCAAATAAATACCTGCCTATGTTTTCTTCTAGGAATTTTATGGTTTGAGTTCTCATGTTTAGGTCTTTAATCCAATTTTGAGTTTACTTTCTGTGTATGGTGTAAGAAAGTGGTCCAGTTTCATTCTTTTGCATGTAGCTGTCCAGTTTTCCCAGCACCATTTGTTGAAAACACTGTCTTCTTTCTATTAGATATTCTTGCCTCCTTTCCTGTCTATTAATTGACCATAAAAGCATGGATTTATTTCTAAGCTCTCTATTCTGTTCCATTGATATACGTCTGTTTTTGTACTAATACCATAATGCTCTGATTACTACAGCTTTGTAGTTTCTCTTGAAATCTAGGATTGTGATACCTTCAGCTTTGTTCTTATTTCTCAAGATTGCTTTGGCTATTTGGGGTCTTTTGTGGTTTCATACAAGTTTTTAGGATTGTTTGTTCTAGTCCTGTGAAAAATGTTGTTGGTATTTTAACAGGGATTGTATTAAATCTGTAGAGTACCTTGGGTAGCGTGGACATTTTAACAATATTGGTTCTGGAGCATGGAATCTCTTCCCATTTGTTTGTGTTGTCTTCAGTTTCTTTCATTGATGTTTTATAGTTTTCAGAGTACAGGTCTTTCACCTCCTTGGGTAAGACCTTCTTGTTGCATTTTTCCCTTTGTCATTATGTAGTGCTCTTGTCTCTCGTTACAGTCTTTGTTTGAAAGTCTGTTTTGTGCAGTGTAAGAGTTGCTGTCCTGGTGTGTGCCTTAACAGGAGAGGTATGCTCTAGCAGCGGGCTCTAAGAAGAACCTCCTGTTGTTTTCCATTGGTTATCATTATTATTTTTAATAAATCAAACATGGGGAAAGTCAGGACTATGAATTAATGACAGAGCTGAGATACACTGGATACCACGTTAATCATCCTCCTCTAATTGACTTGGTGGTCGTGGGAGTGGAACAGAGAACATTCTGAGGGGGTGGAAATTTCTGTCTTTCAGTCTGAGTGGTGGTTCGAGCGTGCTTACGTGTGTAAAACTTAAACAAGCTGCTGAGCTTCAGAGTTGTGCTCTTTATACACCTCAGTGCACCTGCTTACACTTGTTTTAACAAATGCCAAAAGACAAAGCTTTCAACAGTCAATCTGTTCCCTACTTTGAATAAACTACAAGGTGAAAACAATACAACTTCAAAACATTGACCAAGTTGCTTAGCAAGTCATAAAAGGATCCTCAGTTTATTCATTCATATCTATTTAGCAAATCTTCGCAGGTGCCCACCACCCACATTGCCGGATACCACCGGTTCTGGGGGTGGACTCGCTCGCACTCAGTCTGTTCTCAGGACCTTCATGGAAACCATCTGTGATTGAACAGCGGGGGAAGCTGAGACTCAGAACGGGAGGGGTGGTCGCAGACTTGCTGCAAAGGGCTGCCTGAGCCAGGCTTGGAGGGAGAGGGTGTGGCCAGGGAAGTGTGAGGACAGCCCAGAGGGGGACAGGCAGCCTGAGAGGTGGACAGGGCCAGATCACAGGGCCCCCTGCATCTGGCCTGATGCTAGGGATGGGCAGGGAGCCATTGCAGGTGCCAGGTCAGATTTGAGTTTAAGGAGAACAGTATCTGAGTCAGATTAAAGCCTTCCGTGGCCCACTCTGGTTTCAGCTGACTGAGGTCAGAAGGGGAGGCGAGACTGGTGGCAGGGAGACCCGGTGACTGGGTAACTTTAATTGCTGAGCAGAGGGGTATTCGGACTTGGGGTGCAGTGTTTGCACCTGTTGTTTGCGACCAGGATTCTCACAGACCTGTACAGTAGGGGGCACTGTGGCCCGGGACGGCTGCCGTGGCCAGAACCAGACCTCTTTGTGGCCGAGGAGCAGCCAAACAGTGTGGATGAAGGGAGGCTCAGAGGGATGCATGAACAGTGAGTCTTCAGACATCTGAAGTCCCTCTGGTGGAGTCCCATCCCCCCCCCCCCCCCGCCCCGTATTGCCACAGGTGCCGGAGGTGGAGATTAAAGTGGCCCCTGTAAGGTAGAAAGTGCTTTCCTCTGAACAAGCAGCTAGCCCAGGGTAGAGAAGGTCCTGCTGGCTACCTCCGTGGGATGCATTCTGGGAGACAGAGCAGGGCAAAAGTCTTGGCTTGGAATCAGACGGCTGGGATCAATTCTTGGCTTCACTGTATTCTTTTTTTTTTTTTAAAGATTTTATTTATTTATTTGACAGAGATAGAGACAGCCAGCGAGAGAGGGAACACAAGCAGGGGGAGTGGGAGAGGAAGAAGCAGGCTCACAGCGGAGGAGCCTGATGTGGGGCTCGATCCCAGAACGCCGGGATCACGCCCTGAGCTGAAGGCAGACGCTTAACCGCTGTGCCACCCAGGCGCCCCGTTGCCTTCACTGTATTCTAGCTGGTCAGTCCTAAACAAGGTTTTATTCTGCTTTCTTTTTCTCACCTTCAAGAGAGAATGGTAGTACATTCCTCTCTCATAAGGTCTTCCGAGGATTCGATGAGATGATTTATGTAAAATACTTAGTTCAGCCCCTGGTAAATATCAATAAATGTTAGGTTTGTGAGTCAGATGCACGGCCTGGTTTGGGTGCCTTAATGAACCTTAAGCTTCCTTCCATTTTGGTGATCAAGGATGGAAAAAGAAAAAGTCAAGAGGCTGACAGAATACTGTGGTGTTAAACCTACAAATTCCCTACATTCCAGAATAAACGACTGACTGCAAGTTAGAGGTTCTGTTTCGTGCATTTATTGGGTGAGTGTTTGGGTTGGTTTGTTTTTTAAAGATTTTATTTATTTATTTGACACAGAGAGAGACGGAGGGAGAGAGCAAGCACAAGCAGGGGGAATGGCAGGCAGGGGAGAAGCAGGCTCCAGGCTCCCCACTGAGCAAGGAGCCCGATGTGGGGCTCGACCTCAGGACCCTGGGATCATAACCTGAGGTGAGGGCAGCCGCTTAACTGACTGAGCCACCAGGACACCCGAGCATTTGGTTTTTAAATTTAGTTTTTACTTATATCGTAATGAAGTTCACAAAAATATTTAAAGTATTTTAAAAATTTTTTTACTATTAAAAATTTACTGGGGCACCTGGGTGGTACAGTCGTTAAGCGTCTGCCTTCGGCTCAGGGCGTGATCCCGGTGTTCTGGGATCGAGCCCCACATCAGGCTCCTCCGCTGGGAGCCTGCTTCTTCCTCTCCCACTCCCCCTGCTTGTGTTCCCTCTCTCGCTGGCTGTCTCTGTCAAATAAATAAAATCTTTTTTAAAAAATTTGCTTACAACTTTTAAAAACTATTCATTTCTTTGATTAGAGAATATGGTGTGGAAAATTCGCCAATTAAAGAGCTAGGCCGAGGTAATTGTTTAAAGCAGATTGTTGGGATGTCCCCCCAAAAATGGGAGATTATTGGCCCTTGCAAGTGTTAGGACAGGAATGGGTGTGGGCCAGGAGAGAACGAAGGGAATTACAGCAGATTATAAAATATAAGTACCCAAATTAAGACCCAGTCCAAGTCTTGTGCATTCACAAGCTGCTTTTACCAGCCGAGGTCATCTTGTTGGGTGTACCAGGCCACTTGAAGGAAGCCAAGGATGGAGGGAGTCCCATGAACAGCAGCAGGAGCTTTGCAGCCTTGGAGATTCCCCAAATTTGAGAGCTGCCCCTGAGTGGGAGCTTTGAGGAGGGCCTTGGGGGCCACGCCCAAGAAGCCTAAGCTCTCTGGAACTCACCCAGCTCTTGCTCCAGGGAGGAGCTCCAAAGCGGCTTCTCCTAGCTGCAAGGAGAGTCTAGGCCTCCCCAGACTGCCTGGCAGGAAACTCCAAGATGGTGCAGCCGGCAGGGCACCAGGCCAGGCTGGGAGTAAATTCCCCTCCTTGTAGTGTGTTTCCCTCCTGCAGAGAAAAAGGAGATGCTTTGTAAGTGCTAGGCCCAGCATGTAAGAGAGAAGGGAAGAGAACAGGAAGGAAGGAGAGAAGAGGAAACCAGCAGCAGGAGGAATTTGGAGGTGCAGGGCAGTCGGTGGGTGCACGGAACGCTAGCAGTCCTTAAGCCTGGCGCTCGTTTCCTTTCCTCGGTAATCTCCACCCGCAGAGGGCCCTCTGTGTGGCAGTGACGCTGCAGAGCCGCTTCCTGCACTGTCTTATCACCTCATCCAGGCACTATGAGCGGCAGGAAGGTGGGGTGCAGGGAGGCTGTGCCATCTAGGGCTTAGCCCTTGTGGCTCCCCCAGCCCATGGCTTCTCAGGACAGGCTGCCCTGGGCTCTGCAGTCCAATCAGCTGGGTTCCAGAGGCTCGGAGCCCTGCCTCTCTGCTGCCTATTCCCAGCCCCACGAAGCTGTGCTCAGCCTGAGCCCAAGCCACACGTACACATGCACACACACACATACACACACACACACACCCGGCTGTGACCCTAACTCTACCCACCATGCTTTCCCCCAGGCACCGCAGGGTTCCCCTCACAAAGGTGGCCTTTGTACTTAGAAGTTTACAGAAGCTGCTTGAGGGGGCGCCTGGGTGGCTCAATCGTTAAGCGTCTGCCTTCGGCTCAGGGAGTGATCCCCGAATCCTGGGATCGAGCCCCGCATCGGGCTCCTCAGCTGGGAGTCTGCTTCTTCCTCTCCCACTCCCCCACTTCCCTCTCTCTCTGGCTGTGTCTCTCTCTGTCAAATAAGTAAATAAAATCTTAAAAAAAAAAAAAAAAGAAGCTGCTTGAGGGTTGGCTGCACAGACCTTAGACACATTTTCCTAAAATCTGCCTTTGATCTTATCATCTCGCTTGGAAGCTTCCCACAGCTCAGTCTTGCCTGCAGGCTAAGTCCTCACACCTCTCGTTTTGCGCAGAGGTAGGCCTCCACCTGGCCAGCTCTCATTCAGCTTTGGAGAGGAGCTCAGATGTTGGAGAGTGGGTTTGCTGTCCCTCCCAGGGGCCTGCCTGGGTCTCAGCACTTCTCACTGTATTGTGACTCATCACCGTCTCGTCTGCCGAGATCCTCAGAAAAACTTGCTATGCAGCAAAACCTTCCTAGACCTCCTGCAGCTCGGGAGGACCCCAACCTGCCAGATCTCCATAGCATCTCACAATGAAGAAATCAGGGAAGGCTACTTGGAGGGTTTGGGGGGCCGGGCTGGGTGGTTTTAAGGTGGGTCTCTCAAGGCAGGAAACTGGCTACAACATCGCTAGTTTTGGATTGGTGAGCCCCGCAAGGGAAGGGTCTTGAGTCTGGGTGAGCAAGCTGTTAGTCTTGGTAAGTCAGTTGTTTCGTTGGTTCGCAGTCTGATCTTGCAGGAGCAGTACGTCCTGAGCAAGCTGCTAGATTGTTTTCGCTTGGTCTCAGTACCGCCTGACAGAGCACCAGAGAGTGTGCCTGGGCTCGGGATTGTTTAACACGGGGGCAGGGAACCCGGTTGGTGGCGGGTCCTACGGCCCGTTCTGTTCAACCGCACTCCAGGAGAGCAGAGACCGAGGCACCATCTTTGCACAAACCCTAATGAGTGCCTGTTAGCAGAGCACCTGGATGTCGTCAGCACCCAGCAGATGCTTGATGAATCTGTGAGGGCATGCGTATGCCCTCTCAGGGGCCTTAGGCCATCTAGGGCACTGCCCTGCTCTGGGGACAGGCAGCCCCAGGGGCACGGGTCTCACAAAATGCTGCCTGACGGGGTCCAGTGCTGCTCCGGGCGGGGTGCAGTGATGAGCGTTGCTGTCAGCTGAGGGTTTGTGAGAACTGCGGGGTCTCGGGCCCCCACCCCGGATGCACTATGAGCAAGCAGCCCGGTGGCTGGGGAGCACGTTGAGATCTGAGAAGCGCTTGAAGTGTCTGGTCTGCTCGTGGGGACCACGCCAGTTCTGTTCCACACATGTTCGCAGAGCACTTCGTGCAGGACGCCAGGCAGGCCCCGGGCTCTGCAGAGACAGCGCGGAGGCCGGCTGGATTTCGTACTCCGGAGGAGGACAGGCGCATAAACACATCTCACGGACAGCGAGGGCGTCACAAAGGAGCTTTTTTTCCTTAGCACAGGAGAAATATTTCTGTGCTTGAATCCAGATATAGCGAGGCGTGCGTGTGTGTGTGTGTGTGTGTGTGTTCCAAGAGCCTCCTTTTCCCCGTTCAGCTTTAAGCATCCGAGTGACTCCCCCCACAGAGGTCACAATGACAGCAGTCTTCCTGCCCTTCTCTGTGGACAGATCCTGACAGCGAGCGGCGACGGGACGTGTGCCCTGTGGGACGTGGAGAGCGGGCAGCTGCTGCAGAGCTTCCATGGGCACGGGGCTGACGTGCTCTGCCTGGACCTGGCCCCCTCAGAAACGGGCAACACCTTCGTGTCTGGGGTAAACACCCGAGGAGAATCCCTCACGGTCCTTGGTCTCCGTGGGAGGATTCTGTTGGCAATTCCTGTCATTTTTAGGGAGTAGATCGGACGTTTCTCTAGAAGGAATTGTCCTCAGCTCACTGTCGCGCCCCCGGCTCCCACAGCAGTGGCAGTGCGTGGTGGGCGGTTACAGTGGGGGGCTGTGAGGGTCTCCCATTCTGCCGCTGACATTCAGTCTACAGTGGGATCCAGAATGTTCTCCTCATGTGAATGCTGCAACTTGAGGTGCATATCTGCCACATTTAAAAATGTTATTCCTCAAATAAACAGCAGAGTCAGCATCTGAGAGCACTGGAGATGAGCCATAAAGGTACCAAGCCAGTCAGATGGCCGCTGAGGTGACACCGCGTTGTGGTGTGGTCAGGGCTTGGGGCTTGTGAGACACTTTCCTGCCTCACCCCTGCCGGTCGCCATCAACCCTCCCACCCCAGGGCACAGGGAACAGAGCATTTGAAGGCTCAGGGTCAGGCACACAAGGCCACGGTGGCACAGAGGAGCACTAGACTAGGGTCCCGGCTTTGCTATTTGACTGAATTTCCTCATCTGTAAGTTGGGCATAACGCACACCCGTACCCCCAGTCCCCCCGGATGTGACATGGAATATATTAGGTGGAAGAGTTGACGGTGTGTTACGCAGATGGCAGGGGCGAGTTTCTGTGGACAGCCAGGAGTAAGAATGGGGACTGAGCAGGCCGACCTGGCTCAGGTCCTGTCTCGCTTTCATCAGGAGAGAGGTGAGCGAGGGCGTGCTGGACACACCATCACGTGCTATCCGCAGCTGGAGGACGTCAGGGCCCTGGGCTCCGAGCTGCCTGCGTCTTGGAGCTGGGCATCAGGCGAGGACTCGGTGGCCTGTAATCAGCACGAACCCCATTTTTTCTTGGGGTATACCTTCCATCTGTGTGTGTTTCATTTCTGTGCCTTTCAATAACTGTATTTATCTCTCCTCAACTACACTGTCTTTTCAAATTGTTGACATCACTGTAGATCATATCGTCTCTTTCAGAGCACTAAACTCCATTGGGTTTAGTGTCCTCAGAAGATTCGAAGACACTCCTGATTGCTTTGTCCACGTTCTCATTAAAGATAATGAGAGCGCTGAACCCCCACACTGGGTATTTCTGAGATATCAGCTATGGTACTTCATCCCACTCCTTTCCCTGAGGTTGAAACCAGCAACTTGAACACCAACTTCAAGCTGTTGCTTCTTCTATTTGACCATTGAGAGTCTGCATTATACTATCCAAGCTTGATAACAGGATTGCTCGGCAGGAATGTGTCAAATGCTCCTAGATCCAGGAGAGTATAATGTAAAAACCTTGCATTCATGATTCTCTGGGTCACGTTGGCAACCCAGAGAGAGGGGTTACAGGTGGTGAGGCGGAAGCCCAGGACGGTGACTCGCTGGAGGCCACAGCTAGAGCTGGAGCTGGCGAGGTGCTGGCTCCCAGCCGGCCCGCTGCAGGGGTGCACGTGGCCCAGCAGCACCGGTGCTGAGAGCGCTGGTGTTCCCCCTTCGCTCACAGCTGTCCCATGCACCTGAGACAAAGCGGGGTGGACCCACCATGCACCCACTGTATGCCTGCCCTTCCCCGGGGCCTAGGGAGGCAGAGATGAAGAGGAGGGAGGAAGGGGAGGACAGAACAAAGAGACAAATGCCCAGAAGGAAAGTGAGGAGGCTCTGGAGGGTTTGCACCCACACTTGGAGAGATGCAAAAGAAGAAAACATGCTGAAGGGGACAGCTGGGTGCCTTCCCTTGCTCCCCCACACCCCAAGACATAGGCTCATCTTCTCAGGGCTTATTGGTTGAGGAAAGCACTCTTAGGTGAGGCTAGTCTCAGAAAAGCATGTTGTCAGCCATTTACCGATGGGAGGTAAACAGCTCTGTTACATAACGAGAACGCATGCCTGACTGTAGACAGGCCTTGCAATGGTCATAACTCTCGGTAACTTTGCATTCATAGGGATGTGACAAGAAAGCCATGGTGTGGGACATGCGCTCCGGCCAGTGCGTGCAGGCCTTTGAAACACATGAATCTGACATCAACAGTGTCCGGTCAGTGAGTAGAATGTTCATGTAACTTCTCTGTTCTGCTGGTGATCCCTGGTGTGGGGTAATGCTTAGCCCAGGAACCACCTCCAGGCTCATTTTACTCGGCTTGAGAGAGGTCTCCCTGGCAAGAAAGGCTGACTTTCTTGCAGAGAGAGCTAGGTTAAGATGAGATGTGGAGGGACCTAACCAAAGGCCAGTTTAGGGGGTGGCTGACGTGGTCTCTGTTTTGCCTTTAAGAGATCACTCTAGCTGCTATCTGGAGACTAGATTGTAGGGAAGCAAGAAGAGGAGTGTGATGGCCAATTAGAAAGTTGTGTGAGTTCAAGAAAGAGGTGACGATGGCTAAAACTAAAGAAGACGTTGTAGAGACAGAAATGTCCAGAATTGTGATGATTCTGAGATTTTACCCTAGCTGCGAGCTATCAAGTTAGGCTGCCACAGTTTTATGGATGCTGGTAGAAGGCACGAGACTCCTGGATTCGAGATGAAGGACGGTTTATTACTCCTAGCAATGGCAGTAGCCAGGGTATCAGCATTTTTGTGCTGGGGACCTGAGCCCCAATTCCACAGGGTGAAATGGAGAGGTCCCAATGGAGAGGGCCCAATGCACAGGCTAGGGGTTGCATTACAGGAGAAGAACCCTGAGCTCGGGAACCCAAACCTTTTACAAGGGGCAGTAAGCAGTGATCCATTTACTAAGACATAAGACTGAGGGAAGTGCAGGCAGGAGGCAGTTGTCGCACATGGATTCCAGAGCTCTGTTTTGGGATAGTTACACCTGAGATGCCTGTTATCCACCCAAGTGGAGATGTTGAGTAGGTAGCAGGATCTATGAACTGGTTCCCAAGAGAGAGGCGAGGAATTGACATGTAAATTTGGAAGACAGCATTTGAAATATAATCATCCAAGAATCTTCATTATACTTAGTGGGAAAGACACTAGACTTGTTCCCCTTAAAAGCAAGAACAAGATAACAGGGCTTATTTACATTAGTAATAGAAATGTTGATAAGACTTTGTAGGTCCTTGCCCTCAATTGTAGGATAGAGAAAAAGGGAAAAGAGTATTGCTTTTAGCAAATGTGCAGTAATTACCTAGAACATCAAAGGAAATTAACATAGATAGTAAAGTTGGTAAGATGCGGGGTAGAATGTAAAGCCACAAAGATAAGTTAAACCCCTATATGTTCACTCTTTAAAATGCACATTCTCTCACCCATGTTGTTCCCCCTCCCCTGACCCCTCTTCCTCTCACATCCATCAGGTCTCAGTATGGACTCCCCTCTCCCCAGGAAGCCTGATTACCGAGAAGAGAATGAATGTAACAGCAATAAGCGTCATTTGTTGCATGTTTTTCATTTGGCACCATGTCAAGTTCTTTGCCTATATTATCTTGTTCGGTCTTTACAACAGGGAAAATGCATCATCATCCTCATTGCTTGTCAAATGAGGAAACTGAGGCTGGGCAAGGTAAAGTCCCTTGCCAGAGGAGGCCGTGGCCAGTGCAGAGATCTGCACAAGGCTTTGTATATGCGATTCTAGTGTCTGGGCAGATAATCCCTTTCTGATCCCGGAGCTGAGCCAAGTCCCAGGAATGTGGTGTGTGATCAATGGAAGCTACGGTTACAGGTGGCCTGCTCTGTGTTCAGTGCCTGGTGCGAATGCACACATGATGTCAGTTACTCCTCACCAACACTCTGTGAGGCCATTGTCACTGTCCTCCTGCTTACAGGGAAGAAAACTAGAGGCCAGTGAGGCAGCCAGATCGGCCTCCCCTTCTGGGCTCTGTAAAGAGTGGTCCTTATGTCCCTAGCAGTAGGGATGCTGACTCCGATTCCACGGGCCCAGCCTGGGACAACCTTCCCAGGTGATTTCCAGATGATCCTGTTGGGCGTCCAGGATTGAGAGTCACCACTCTGAATTAAGTGCTTTCTGTCCACACTTTCCCTCTGCAGGTACTACCCGAGTGGGGATGCCTTTGCTTCAGGATCAGATGACGCTACGGTATGTTCCGTGTATCTAAGTTAGGAGAGCTTTTCTTATTCGAAGGAAAGATGCAATGATTTAATTTCGTTATTCAAAATTAATGTTTTTCTGACTACCGGAGTAAAGTGAATTCATCGAGGCAAACTTGGGAAGGGGATTAAAGTATCTTAATCTCCCAACCCAAGTAAAGTCACAGTTGGGTGAATTCCTTTCTGTCTTTTTTATTTTAAAACAAAATGCTTTATAATGTGCTTTTTTCACTTAGCAGTGGATTGTGAACATTGTCCTGTGCCGACGTAGCCAATCTACATTGTATTTTCTTAGTGATTGAATAGTATTCCATGTTACGGACATGCTGTTATGTACTTAAGTAGTCTATTTTTGGACATTTAGGTTTTTCAAGTTTTTTTTCCTGTTAAGAAATACTGCTATAAGTAAATATTTTGGATACTTATTATTTCTCCTGTGTCTCATCTGCCCTAGATGTGCCTTTTCCTACACCTGCCCAGGCAGCCTAGGGAAAGAGGTTGGTCCAGGGTTTGCCAGAGGGAAGACAAATACCGAATTAATAAGATCTTTTTAAAAAATGAAAATGTACAAATTCCATATGCCAAAAAACGTATAGTGAAATATAAGGGCGTACATCTACGAAAATGCCATCTATATGACAGACCGAAATCCTTTAGCTATGAAGGGGGTTGCCCCATCAATAAGATACCCACCCCAATTTTAAAAAGAGTTCGATAACATGTAGACTGTTGACAAAGTAGAAAATCCAAAATGGCGAATGAACACCTGAAAATGTTTTCAGACCACCCGTAATCCAGTAAATGCAAGTTGAAGTGATCAGTGCTCGTTCGGATTAGCAGTGAAATGCTACATTGTGGACATGATGTGGTGCAAGGGCCTGGCGTGAGGCCCGTTGGTTCCACACTTCTGGAAAACAGTCTTGCCATATGAGCCGAGAGCTTTCAAAACATCCCTCCCCTTTGATCCAGTCATACTGTTTCTTGAAACAGTTTTACTCTGAGGATTCTGTTCCTTAACTATTCTGAGGAAAACATCAGAGATATGTATAAAGATTTTTACATAAGAATGGTCATCAAAGCATGGTACACTGGGTGTTATACACAACTAATGAATCATCGAGCCTTACATCGGAAACCGGGGATGTACCGTATGGTGACTAACATAATATAATAAAAAATCATTAAAAAAAAATAAAGTATGCATACTCAAAAACATTAAGCTAAGTAAAAGAAGCCTGACACAAAAGGCCACATGTATGATTTTATTTATATGAAATGTCTGCTAAACAAATCTATAGAGATAGAAAGTACATTAGTGATCACTTTGAGCTAGGGAGTGAGTGTAAATGGGCAGTCTTTTCTTTCTGTGGTAATAAAATGATTTAAAATGAAAAAAAAAAAGAATGGTCATCAAAATTTTATTTATAAAGGAGAAAAATTAGACACAATCCAAACTCCTAACAGGGTATGGTTAAACAGACTCAGTATATCCACACAAGGCATAGTCAACAACCAAGTTGGTCGTGTGTTTTTGAAGATTATTTAATGACATGAGAAAAATGCTCATAACCTGATAGTAATAGAAGTCATCATGAAATATCCACCCCATTTAAGTACACACATATAACGGAAATAAGACTGAAAGAAATAGCCCAGATGTTAGTAAATGCCTCTAGGATTTAGGGTGACTTTTATTTCCTTCTTTAGGTATTTCTGAGTTTTTCTTGATTTTCTACAATGAATATGTATTCTTTATCGGAAAAAAGGAGGGGTTTCATTTTTGGTTTTGTATCCCTCCAAAATCTTCTGTATTTTCTGTTTCTTTGAATTTCCACTGATTCATGCAGTTTAATAGCAATCGGGATTAAAGGAGAAAACAGGGTAGAAAACTAGAGGTATTTCCCTCATCCCCCAAACTACACAAGCCACCAGCACCTGCCTATAGCCCTGTGGTCCTCTCTTCACCAACCTGGAGCCAGAAATAAGTGTTTCTTTGTCTTCTTTGTCACCCCAGTGTCGCCTCTATGACCTCCGGGCAGACAGGGAGGTCGCCATCTATTCCAAAGAGAGTATCATATTTGGAGCATCCAGTGTGGACTTCTCCCTCAGTGGTAAGATTTTCTTTCGGAAACTTTCCCAGGACTGTAAATCGGGACCTAAATGAAACCCAGCTCTCCATCAAGCTTTCGCTCAGCTGAACTTCCCATGAGCCAATGCGTTAAGCAGTCTGCATTTGCCCTGGTTTTCCTTCACGACCCCCTTCATTTTATGGGGGATGAAGGCTGTCCCCCTGCTGCTGTTCTTCAAGACAACGAGGCAGGCAACTTCACTTCTGCAGGGCTGTTCCTTAGGCGTTTCCTCCTCAGCCTTCCAGTCTCCCCTTCGTCCCTGAAAAGGGACTTCTCCAGAGGTGCAGGGGGTGAAGCAAGAGCCCTTTCCCGATGCCTTGAGGCTCACGGCGCCTCTGTCCTCACTGCTGGGGAGGCTGCTAGTAACAGTTAAGGCAGCTCTGATAGGACCGGTTTCCCCAGACGCCGCCCCCCAGTCTAAATGCGTGCTTTTACGCCGGCATGCTGCTACTTCTGCCCGCAACATCTCTTGCCTCCCCTCTCTGCCTGCGAACCCCTCCTCAGCCCTCAAGAGCCAGCTCCTACCACTTCCTGCGCAGTGCCCTCCCTGATCCCCCTTCCTCCGAGATCTCACAGCATTATACACACAGCTAAGCACTCCCATTGTCGCCCGTATTCCCTGTGCTACCACGTGTCCATTCACGTGTCTGCCTGCCCACCAGCACCGTCCACAAGGGGCAGTGACTGTGCTGTCTTCGCGGAGTCCTCAGGGCACAGCACAGTGCCTGGCACGAAGTGGACGCAAGATCGCTGTGGATTGAGTGAGTGAATGAGCAAGCGACTGCATGATTGTGTGAGTGGAAGTCATGAAAAGAAAAACAGAAAGGGAAGAACTGGTTCAGTAACCATCATATCCTGCTTTGAGGTCGCCTGCTGTTTGCTGGATACAACGATTATACCATCAATGTCTGGGATGTCCTGAAGGGGTCCCGAGTCTCCATCCTGTTTGGACATGAAAACCGCGTTAGTACGCTCCGAGTTTCCCCTGATGGAACCGCTTTTTGCTCAGGATCATGGGATCATACCCTAAGAGTAAGAGAGACGTTCTTTTATGTTACTCTGTGTGTGAGAGGGGTGACTGGCTTTGTAAAGCAGAGGCTCAAGTAAGCCTGGGTCATGTCAGCCAGACAGAGCTCTAATTTCAGCTCTGTCTGTGGCCACAGAAGGGATGCGTTGCCCCGGAGAGGTCGTGAGTCCCCCATCAATGCAGGTGTTCGAGCATAGGTTAAACAACTGTGTGTCAGCACGTAATTGAGGGAGTAATGGGGCCGGGTATTCCAAACAGTCCCCTTTGATCCCGAAAGCAGGATTCTTCTGATTCTAGCCTTTGGCAAACCACAGGGTGCCAAGCTCACCTCCCAATAGTGGGGCATTTGTGGTGACACACCTTTGTGAGACCCACAGAGGGGCTTTGGGGAACCCGTGAAGCCCCTGAAATTATAGGTCACATTTCATGTGTCCATTTTTCTGGGGGAAAGCATCTTCATGGCTTTCATCAGATTCTCAAAGAGCTCTGTGACCTTGCCGGATGTTGGCTCTCCAGAAATACCTCCAAAATAGCCTGTCATACAGCAAAGCTAAGTTTCTTTCTTACCTCAGTGGGGACAGAGCACAAACTTGACAGGCTTAGTGGCGTCTCAGAAGGGGAAAACAGAGATGTTTATGAGGTGTGGGGAGGGGGTCTGGTTTAAGGCCAGATGGACGGATTTCATTAGGATTAGACAAATTTGTGGCACAATAGTTTTAAGATTGCTGGACACGTAGTTGGGGGAGGGAGAGGATTTGGAAGACAGTCTTGAAAAGTAACCGCTCATTTGTGATGCTTTGTGTAGGCCTAAGAAGTGAGTGTCTTTTCTAAAGAGAGTAGTTGAGTAGCCTGCTCTTAAGATAAATCAGGGATTTTTGTGAAGTTCCTGAAACAAACGACAAAGTTATCTGCGAGTTCATCTTCCAGGGCCAGAGTTGCCCAAATTAGCAAAGTCGCGTTCATGTGCTCCGGGAGGTGTGTGGGTGCACGTGGTGTGGTACGCAGCCTACGCGTCTCCAGCCCCTAGTAAGAAGGCCGCAGGTGCCCTGCAGACGGGGAAGCAGAGCCAGGACGAGGCAGGTCCGAAAAAACACCTCTGAGTTGCCACAAGTAAGGTCCAACACATATGCGTGCTTCATTTTGGATGGTGTGTGTGTGTGTGTGTGTGTAACCTTGATTTTATGTCTTTAAACTCAAGTTTCACAAGTCGTTAACTACTAACAGTGATCTGTTTGTGCCTTTGCAGGTCTGGGCTTAATCATCTCCTCACCAAGCATACAGAATTTGAAACCATCCAATGTAAATAGATCTTTCTTCTAGAGGATCTGAGGGTTATTGCAACGTAGCTAAAAGGAGCGACTGCGTGGCTGCGAGGTCACTCGGCGTCCCCGATCTTACTGTTAAAACGTCCACCCCTGGAAAGATCCTGGTGCGGGCCTTCAGCCCTGGAACACCTTCAAGTACAGTGCTTTGCATTTTGACCACTTTTTAGAATGTACCCATTTTTAAGGTTATTCTAATTATACAGTCTCCACCCGTTCGGTTACCGATCAGATTCAGCATTTAATGTGTCCCCTAGTCCTTCCTTGAATCAAATTTGTTTTCAGAGCCCTTTAAAATCTGATTCTCCTCAGTGTGCCCCGTGTCTTCGAGAACTTTCCTCTACAAGTGCTGACCTTAACGGACTGCACGAGGCAGACCGCGTTGATCGGTCTGCGATAGAAGAAAATCCCAATTCCAAACGTCATTGCACACAAACCCTTTTTTAAAAATGTTTCTATCGTAGAAGTTTCTTTTTCAGTCTCGCGTTGTCTTTTTTCAGATCAAACATTTCCCTCTGTGTGGACTGTCATAAATGGAGGAGAGAGATGCATAAAGGGGACAGGATGTTTGATGTATGAAGTCTGTGATGATGGATCCCTTGGACAGGATATTTCCTGTCATTTGAGGGAAAAGCTGGATGCTGTTTGTGACACAAGTGCTTCTCAAAGCAACAAAACCTTTCTGTGTGGGAACACAAGACAGTAAACTTACTTAAAAACCTGCTGGTAGTATTAGGTGTATTGGAATTAGCAGTATCCACTCAGGATACTAAAGGTATCATAGTAGGTCATAGCCATATGAAGTATATTCATATTTATTGCATTGAAAAAGTAATTACATACACAAATTAGTTGACAGGTCCCAAGTGATAATGTCTTTGCTTCTCTTATAGTGAGAAAAAATAACACACAAAATACTTGTCTTTATTTGAAATTCAGCATTTCCTTCTGGAAGACACCAAGTGTTTTTGTTATAAGTTTTTCTTCTTTTTAAGGTGTTGAGGTTTATTCTTTGTTTTAGAAAACTCCTTGTTAAGATAGCATGCATTACTTAGAGAAATAGAAGGTCACCTCACGCACCAAAAATCATTCCCGGTTGAGGTCTGCCCTGTGGGTGGTCTAGGGTCCCGTGGTGCCCGAGTGCCCTGGGTCGTCCAGTCTCCTCTCTGGGCCCTGCTCCAGCCTGACCCCTCTCCTAGTCGTGGTTCTGGCCTTGCGGGCCCAGCCCCAGGCCCTGCTGCTCAGAGAGGCCCTCCAGAGCTGCCCCAGGGCACGGCCAGCGGACAGGTCTGGACCTGGCTGGCCTCCTGCAAACATGAAGACATGTGAGAGGCTCACCCTCAAAGCGACTTGTTCGGGTATCCTAATGGGCCAGTCAGTCAAAAAACAGCCAGGCTAGCTTTTCCATCAGTTCTTTTAAAGTAAATATGATGGTTAGATTCAGTCATTTGCCAAGCAAACATTTTACTGAGGGTCTTACTACACAGCATACCCTGGGGTAGAGAGAGAAATGTAAAAGGCCCCTGCTTGACTCCAAAGAGCCCTGAGGGAGGGTCGGAGTTGGTCCAAAGGGCCCATTTTTCAGCCACTGCTCTCCCCTTCCCCAGTGGATTCCACGCTGGGCAGGGACACAGGATCTCCCCAACTCCTGCCAGCTGCTGAAGGAGTCAGGCTGCAGAGTGCGTCACACGGGATTCCCCAGCTCCACTCCCAGAACATCCCAGAGTTGCTCCTGGTCTCCTTGTCGTTACGGTTCCCCTTCCCTCTCTCCTACAGACCCTTTAGTGTCTCTGCACTCTGACCTGGACCAACCAGAAGTGAAAGTGAACAGGACAGAGGAAAAGTCACCGAGACTAAAGGGAAGCAAATTCAAGGTTAGATGTCTGGAGAGGCAGAGAGCAACTTCCGTACATGTGCAAAAATGGTCCATAACTTTCCAATCCAAAAAGCTATGAAAATAAAACCTGTGAAGTATTCCCTAGAACACTCACTTATCCCCACTGTCAGTAAGCCACCTCCCCTGGAAGTATTTGATCTCATAGTGGGTGTTGTTTAGTATTTATCGATGAAACACTTGGTTTGAAATATGCTACACCATGTGGGGATGCCGGGGTAACTCCAGGTAATAAAGTGTATTTTGCATATTGAAAATAATGCTGAGTGGAGTTTTGTAATCGGTTTTCCTTTTTTTTAGAGGACTTGGGGGCAAACCTACCACCCCAGCTGTGGTGAACGGCCCACACGGATGCGCCCGCAGGTGTGCATAGCCAGAGAAGAGAAGGGTTAGGCAGGAAGGGGGGCCAGGTAAGGAGGGCTGCAGTGATGAGCATTTATGGGAAATACCTGTGAACTGAAATCGAGGCAGCTGCTTTGGAGTGGGCGGCCGGCCTTGCAGAAGTGAGGCCCAGCTGCCAGCCCTACTCTGGACTGAACCAGAGGCAGGCACTCCAGATCCACTTCCCTCACCTTCCCCAGATTATAAACGGCTTAAAGGCAGCAAAAGGTCATTAAGGTGTTTGTATCCCGGACTGTCACGGCTGCTTGGCTAGCCCACTATACCAGGACTCCACTGTAAGTTCGAGGGGGACAGCATGGTGACAAACGATGTGCACCTAGGTTCAGACCCAGCTGTACCCGGTACAGCATATATGATACCTGACTCTCTCAGCCTCAGTTCCCTCGCGTGTGAAAGGACAGCAGTGAAATATGGAAAGCACCTACCCCAGCCTTTGGCTCATCTTCAACAGGGGTTAGCTCCCTGCTCCCTCCATCTGTCCACCATCCCTCCCCTTCCTATTCTCTCCTCCTCCCTTCCCTCTCTTTCTCCCATGCCTACCCCCCCATCTCCTCCCATCCTCCCTCTTCCCCTTCCCTTGCTCGCTCTTCCCCTCAACCCACCCCCATATCCTCCCGCTCCTTAAGCAGCCCCCCACTCATGTATCCAATTAGTCATTATCATCAGTGAGAGATTCATCTGGGCCAGTGGTTCTCGAGGTGTTTGGTCTTAATGATCCCTCTACACTCTTAAAAATTATTGAGTTTTTTGGTTATGTGGGTTATACCTATCAGTATTCACCATATTAGAAAGTAAGGCTGAGGAAAATTGTAAAACCCCAGAATACAGAAGCGCACATTCCATTGGTGATGCTTTCCCCACATATCAGGAGCCTTTGGGTAACTCCTCAGAGGATTAGAGTCTTAAAGGACACACATACAAAGAAAGAGTCAGTATTATTATGTATTCAAAATAGTTTTGATCTTGGGGGACCCCCCCTGAAAGGGTCTCAGGGTTGGGACTCTACTTTGAAAACAGCTGATGGGGCTAATGAGCCCCTCTCAAGCACCACTGTGTGAGAACTCCCTGAGGGCATTAAGGCCCTTCCAGCAGCTTGGGAAAAAAGGGGGGTGGCGATGAGGGTCACTGAGGAGAGGAGCTGAAGGAGAGGCTCTCAGAAGAGGTTCCAGGGGGGCACAGAGAGGCAGTGGGAAAGGCTGGAGACCAGCTGGAGCCCGTAGACTGCTGAAAAGCTCTTCGGAGGAGGGCACTGGGGATCCTGGGGTAAGCCCAGCAGGTAGGTTAGATTAACTGGGCTTGGAGCTGGGGCCCTGTTGCTGCCAGCTGGCTTCCTCCCAAGCCCCGGAGAGCTGGCTGAGCAGGGGTTTGTAGCGCTGCATCTCCCAGACTTGCCTGCTGAGAAAACCACTCGGGTCAACAGCAGGTTAAAAATACAGGGCCTGGGGGCACCTGGGTGGCTCGGTTGGTTAAGCGTCTGATGCTCGGTTTCCGGTTTCCGCTCAGGTCGTGATCTCAGGGCCCTGGGATGGGGCCTCGCAGCAGCATCAGGCTTCCCGCTCAGTGGGGAGTCTGCTTGTCTCCCTTCTCTGTCAGCCCCTCCCCCAGCTTGTTCTCTCTCTCTCTTTCTCTCTCTCTCAAATCTTTAAAAAAAAAAAATACAGGTGCTAAAAATATAGATACAGTTCCTGGAGATCTGGACTGGGCAGGACTGTGGTGGGCCAGAAATTCTGAGGAGGCAAGTTGGGGAAAAGCACTCAGTAAATCTTTTTGTCTCTCTGGATCCTTTGCAAGAACATGAGGCTAACCCACTCGCCTTCTCACCTGTGACAGGAGAGAATCGGGTCCCTCTTCAAGGCATAGCACAGACCCCTCATTCTCTAGAAGGGACGTGGCTGGAGCTAGGCTGGCCTTCAGGACTGGTCAGTCTCCACAAGGGGCTGACTCATGGCCATTTGTGGTGCAAAAAATGAAATGAGTATGTTTGTGTCATTATAAAAAGGGTACTGACCCTCTAGTGAGGAGATGGGATCAGGAATGATGCTTTGTTCGTAGTTCAAAAATAACTATGAACAGCTAAATGTAAGTATGATATGAGCATTTACACAAAGATTGTGACAACAGAAAGTGCCTGTCTTTGAACCTAAGGTTATCTAACCAATACACCACTGGTGAACACTTGACCTTATCATAAACCAGGAACCATGAAGCAGAAGTCAACCTATCTGTGCTCCCCAAAGATAGGTGGCTTCACACCCCTAGGTCTGTACTCAAGAAAAAAGCATGCCTACACAGAAACTTGAACACAGATGTGCATAGTAGCCAAATGGAACATCTCAAGCATTCAACAACAGATGAGCAAGGTGTGGTATATCCGAACAGTGGGATGTCATTTGGCAATAAAAAAAGGCATGGAGTACTGATGCATGCCACAACATGGGTGAACTTTGAGAACACTGTGCTGAGCAAAAAGAGCCAGACACAAAGGACTACACAGTGTACGATTCCATGTATATGAAATATTCAGAATAGGCAAATCCACAGAGAGAGGAAGTAGTTTGGTGGTTACTTGGGGCTCGGGGTGGGATGAATCGTGAGGGACTGCCAGTGGGTACAGGATTTCCTTTGAGGTCATGGAATTAGAGAGTGGTGACGGCTGCACATTTATTTATCACAATAAAACTGCTAAATAGATATATATGGAAAAATAGCAGGTAGTCTGTAGGTATTTTCAGTATTTAAAAAACAAAACAAAGAAACCAGATAGGCAAGGCTCACCAAAATGTTACGTTTTGATTTTCAGTTAAAAGCGGGACAAGGGAGCATAATAACCCGGGTTAGTTCACTTATAATAAAAATTTCTCTGTAAAGAACTTTTCCTATGTGCCAGTCACTGTGCTAAGCACCTTGCGTACACCATCTCACATAATCCTTGTAACAGCTGGATGCTGCAGTTTATCACCTCCATTTGTTAGGTAGGGAAACTGAGGCTAGGAGAGTTGACTAACTTGCTCACGGTTGCACAGCTGCTAGGTAGCAGAGCCAGGATTTTAACCAAATCTAACTGCAAACCCTCCTTGCATCGTGTGGATCAAGAAATTCTGTGTAGAGGTTAATTTGTTCATTTGCTGTTTGGTTCAACTGATGAGTATTGGGAGTTAGCCAATGGCAGGGCCGGGGGATTCACCACTCACTACAGAACCACTCCAAATCTAAGAAAAAACTGTGCTTGTTGCTAAAATATAATGTTCAAAAAGGTAAAATCGTGACTCTCTGGCAAATAAAATATGAACATATATCAAAACATCTAACTCCATGAGGGAACCCATAAGATGTCAAAAACAGTTCGGATAGGAGCTCAATATACGGGGACTTTTACTCCCTTCTGATGAAATTCATGAGGCTCCCCATAAACGAATCACCGATGTTGGTAGCCAGGCACCCACCAGTACCAGCGGCCAGCTCAACCTCTGTAGGGAAAATTCCACTGTTGCCATCTGCTCTCCCTGCTGCCACGGCCTCTTTGTTTGCGGGCCCATAGAGCAAGCACCGTGCTGGCTGGGCAAAGGAGCTCTCTGACATCCACAGAGCACAGAAGTTTGTCTCTGATTATTAAGAGTCTGCTCCTCATATTCACATGGGATGTGAATATCTTCAGTCTGCACCCATTCAGAGGGATCCAGCCACACACCTCTTTCCAAGATTTCCCTGTCACCAATCTTCCAGTCCTAGTCTTTTCAAGGCCCCGACCATCCAGCCAAACCATCAGCAACTGCCCAAGAATCGATGTAGAGAGGTACTCCGGCCATGTCTCACTCCAGACATAGGGACAGTCAAATATCTGGCTTGAATCTCTGCCCACAGGGAGGATTTTCCTCTACCAGTGTCTTCACCCCTTCACTCAGTCACCCCCGAGTGATTGAGTGGGGCTGTAATGCTCCAGTCTGTCCACTTGCATGTGGTACCAGCACATCATATGGACCCATCTGTAATCCAGGCTTGAGTTCTTCTCCCTCAGTTTATCAGAAATAATTCCTTGGAGGCCACAGGCATGGAATGAGGGAGGAGGCAAAGCAGTAAGAAGAATCGGTGTTGCAGGACTCTGAGCCACTTACTCATGTGATGTACTTGGACCTAATGGACCCGCCTGAGTTCAGTCTTATAAACGTTTCCTCTTGATGACAGATTGCTGCTGTGCACGGCCAGCCTTATGTCTAGGTAGGTCAAACAACATCCACACAATGAGAGTTCAAGCTATACAGTCACCCGATATCCCATTAGCCATTCAGGCTCGACCTGGAGCGAGTCAGAGCCCGCTCCTTGAAAGGACGAGAGGCTCTGCAGAAGAGGACACAGATTTGCTTTGAAAACCAGAGGTCTGTGCTGGGATTGCCCCGTTGCGGTGTCCGTACAGGATCCCTATTTGACACTTCCCATAGCATTGGATCTGTTGCAGCATAAGACCCAGGTGGTAGAGCAGCTTGTACGACGGCCTGAATTCATTACAGAACCTTCTCTTGTTCCTCCCAATCCACCAGCCTGTAGATGGGTCGAATTCACACACTCATATGTGGTGTGTGTTGCCTCCAAAATTCAAACGGACCTCCCAAGTGTCTTGCCTCTTTTTTCTTGTCGGTGAAACAAGGGGCACCAACTCCTCTTTCACCCTGAGTGGGATATTTCAACATAATCCAGACCACTGCAACCCCCGGATTTTTAATGCTAATACCAATTCTGTGTCAGTCTGGGTCCAATCAGGAGAAAGAAGCCATAGAGTATCATGAACACAGAAAGGTTAATATAAGAAATATTAACTATAACAGAGGCTTGAAGTATTGAAGAATTGGGCCAGTAAAAAGTGAAGAGAGTTCTAAGCAATATAGGAATGGTAGCTACCAGAAGCAGCCACTACCCTGGAGCTGAGTACTCAAGTACTCCTTCCACAGGGATAATAAACTCTACTGTGGGGGCCAGTTTCTTTGTTTCAGTACTAGACTGTAGGGTTCTTGAGAGCAGGGGCCACCTGCCTTGTTCCCCATTTCATTCCAGTGCTGACAGGCTCTGAATAAATATGAGTGGATGAATGAATACAGCCAGTATGGACACTCGAGCAGCCGGCAGACGTATCCTATTTCCTCACGCATATGCCCGGTCCAAAGAGAGGTATCTCCAGCACACACCTGGATCCTTCTGCCCAATGGACACATGCTGATAATCCTCGCAAGGGAATCTTCAGTGGAGGGCTGTGTCAGCCTCTTAAGAAGAGGCAAAACTCTAGCTCAACTTCCCAAATTGTCCCCTCTGGGTTCTTAGTCCCCAGGCCCAGAGCTAAACGATAATCCCCCCAGAAGTCTCACTCTGTCTCTGATCGCTAGGTGAACGCGCGCACACCACTGGGCCTGGCCTTTGGGGCCGGAACAGGTGTAGATGGGATTCCCATCAAAGGCTCCTCTCG
>NW_024426119.1:21647635-21701240 GCF_017311325.1 Ursus maritimus
GCGGGGAGCGGGGCTGGGCAGCCGGGGACGCGCCCACGTGGCCAGCACCGGGAGCGCCCTCGCGGTTTCAAGCCGGTGAGGCGTTCCTTTCAGCGAGATGAGGACTTTCGGCGTTAAGTCTGGCTTTCTCCTCTCCTGGTGAAGTCACACTGGCAGAAACCACCCTCTCTAGACGGTTCTCCTATGAGCCCATTCTGAAGCAGCTGCGCACGACCTGGTTTGCACTTTGGCCTTACCCTTGCAGGTCTTGGGGGTGAGCCTATGTTCGATCTGGATGGTTCGCTTATACAGAGATCCCCAAACTGGTAAAGTCGGGGGGTGGGGGCTGGGCCAGGTGGATTTTTTGTTCTCTGCCTATTAAACCACCTTCGGAGAGACAGACCCCACGGCGCTGCAGGGTGGAGATCACCACCCTAAAAATGTGAGAGGGAAAAGGCATCCCTTTTTCCAGCCCCCAACACCTCTCAGGAAAAGCCGGCGCCCAGAGGCGTTGGAGAGAGTGCGCAGGCGCCCAGTGGTGGTATTGACTCAAGGTTCCTCAACTTCTGATTCTCTGCACCCAGCCCTTCACTGGCCAGGTGCCCTGGCTTTCAGCTGTAGGTCATTGATCTCTGTGGTGTAGGCTCGAGGGGCAGGCTGTTGCCCTGCAGCTCCTAAACCCGTTTGCTGATAAAGCAAGCCCACCACTCTTCGGTGAGAGGATAGCATGCCTCTTGGTTTCTGAGCTAGGCTCCTGTTCCTCTCTTCCTTACTGGAGTTGAACCAAGGACTGTAGTGACCCAAGTTACAGAATAAATGCGGCCGAAGTATTAAAACCAGGCAGTTGGCATCACCTGTGGTGATGAACTCAGCCGCATTCATGGAGGGGAGGTAATACCTGAATCAGAACCTTGACCTTATATGAACAATTGGAGGTGTTGGCGTTAACTCCTGCGTTCTTCTGGGCGTGAGCGCTGCTCGTCCACCATCCCGGCCTGTGCACTCTAGGACCCGGACCTGAGCGGTGTCTTGCAAAGGCGTTTAGCCCCTGAGGGCCCTCTGCAGTTGAAGAGGCAGTTGACTGGGAGGAGGGCGTTGCTTTTATTCTCATTTTGGCTAATTAACATTGACTAAGGAATAATCCTTTAAAATCAAGAAGCCTAAATTCCCCCACAGGAGTAAAGGGAACATGCCCACACGTCTCCCGGCTACAGTTAAAATGCCACTATCTCAGGGCGCCTGGGTGGCTCAGTCGGTGAAGTGTCAGACTCTTGATTTTTGGCTCAGGTCCTGATCTCAGGATTGTGAGATCGAGCCCCTCCCACTGGGCGTGAAGCCTGCTGAAGATTCTCTTCTCTCTCTGCCTCTGTGCTTCCCACTGTCCCACTTTTTTCTTTTTAGAGAAAAGGTTGCTATCTGGACTTCGATTCTCTTCTCCGTTTATCTGAATGGAGCTGCTTGCTTTATTGTCTTAGGCGATCATTTTCCACCTAGTGTTCTGCCAGTTTCCCAATGGCATCTGCCCTTTGCTCAGGAAAGAATGTGATCAAGTAGTCTGTGTTCCCCTTAGGTTTTTTCTCTTTGAAAATTTTTAAACTTAAAATTTGGTATGATTAACATACAGTGTTACTACTTTCAGGCATATGATATATGGTCATGATCCGGCCTCCTGGGATGGAGTCCTGCCTCCAGCTCCCTGCTCAGCAAGGAGTAGGCTGCTTCTCCCTCTTGCCTTTCTCCTTCCTCCTCCACCCCCGTGAGCTCCCTCTCTCTCAAGTAGATAAAAATCTAAAATAGTGGTAATAAATAAAAATCTGAAACGCTGAATGGTTTTTTTTTTATTTTGCCTATCTCCCCACCCACCTCCCCTCTAGTTTTCTGTATTTATAAATCCGTTTAAGTTCTTTTATTTTTTAGATTCGGCGTATAAATCATGTTTTTTGTGTCTTTCTGACTTATTTCACTTAGCATAATGTCCTCTAGGTCCATCCATGTTGTTGCAAATGGCAACATCTCATTCGTCTTTATGGCTGAGTAATAGTCTATTGTATAAAATATACCACATCTTCTTTATCCATTCATCTATCAATGGACACTTGAGTTGTTCCACAGTTTGGCTATCGTAAATACTGCTGTAATGAGCATAGGGGTGCATATATCTTTTCAAATAAATGTTTTTGTCTTCTTCAGGTAAATACCCAGAAATGGAATTACTGGGTCATATGACATTTGTATTTTAAATTTTTTTGAGGACCTGCCATACTGTTTTCTATAGTGACTGCACCAGTTCACATTCCCACAAACAGTTCCCTTTTCTCCACATCTTCACCAACTCTTGTTATTTCTTGTATTTTTGATACTAGCCATTCTGACTGGTGTGAGGTGACCTCTCATGGTGGTTTTGATTGGCATTTCCCTGATGGGTGATGCTGAGCTGCTTTTCATGTGTCTGTTGGCCATTTATAGGTCTTCTTTGGAGAAAGGTCCATTCAGGTTCTCTGCCCAATTTTTATCTGATTATGTGGTGGATAAGGGGGTTGGTGTCCTCTTAAAAAAAAAAACAACCCACAAAAGATGAGTATTCTTGCTGTGACAAAGTTAAGTGTCTCCTGTGTCCTTCTTTCCCCTATGTTGGATTCCTTACAAATCCTAACTCAGTTTCCTAAGTACAGGATGCCTCTGGGTCACTATTTACTTTTTCTGTTAAGTCCAGGAGTTATCTTGCTGTTGAACCCAGAAGCGCCAGTGTATTTTACTGAGTTCAGGTGTGGGGCATTCTGAAACGGTCTAATTCCCTTCTCCCTCCCCCTTGTAGGATGGCTTTTGTCTCTTCTTCACACCCATGCTGCCGTCGTCTTGGAAAAGACTGCTGGCCCAGGCTCTTCTGTCCTGCTTCACAGCAGTGATCTTAATCTACTTCTGGAAAAGATTATTGTGAGTTCTGAAATTATTAATGCATTTCTACCTGCCTAACTGTGACCAGCGTACTGAATTTGACATGTGAAAGAATAGAACAGAGTAAACCACCTTCTGCGACATTCTTACCTGCCTTCATCTAAGGAGTCCGAGGATGGTTCAGCCAGTGTTTTACCCCTGGCAAGTACTCAGAGGTATTAGGACAAAGGCACAAATGGCTCTTCGTTGAGTGGGGAAAATGGATTCTCAAGGTGCATTGCTCTAAAGAATTGGCAGTAGAAGCTACATTCTAGTGAGCAGGAAACATGGTGCTTTTTGCTACGTTTGGATAAGTGAATGTGCATCTCTCCTCTGTCCGGTTTCATGCGCTACTGCTGACCCATTTCTCAAGGCAGTCAGGGGCGGAACGCCAAAAGCCCTCCAAGTCCCAGTCTGACAAGGAATGTAGTATTAAAAACTTTTAAAAGGGATTCTTTCTAAATCCTTTAAAAGCTAATTCCTAATTCTTCCTTTCTAGATTTTATAAAGAGTTTATTTTTTGGACTTCAATAAATTGTTAAATATCTTCAGATTTTTAATAAATTTATGTATCTTTTTTTTTAATTTGTTCATTTTCCTTGGGATTTAATAAGACCTTATTCTTAGGAGTGACTTGAATTGATGAAAATTTCCTTTTTTACTCTTTAAATACAATACATAGAATTCTTTATTTTAAGCATTTAATCAGTACACAAGCCCATAAAATGTCCTTTACTTCCACTTCCATTCTGCAGTCAACCCATCACCTGCAAGGTGATGGAGAGGAAACTTTTAAGCTCTCAGGCTCACCACCCGAGGCCTGTGAATTTAGCAGACAGATTAACAGGTGAAAAAAACATGGATCTTGATGTTTTTACAGGAGACTTTATGCAAAAGTGGAAACTTCAAAGACATGTGTAGGTTCAGGGTTTATATACCATCTTAACAAAAAGTGATACATTGTGGAGTAGACAAAGGAAAGGGGTTAGACTGGTGGGGGTAGTGTATTATGGAGAGAGGGACTAGGAAATAGATGGAGGAAACTAATGGAAGATGAGGGTTATTTTAGTCCAGTTTGTACAGTCCTCTTGGTGTTGATTTCCATCTCCAGTGATGAAGGTTTTCTCCTTCCTGGAATAAGAGGGCACCTTTCTTGAGGTGCCTGGCTGGCTAAGTTGGTGGAATGTGTTACTCTTAATCTTGGGGTTGTGAGTTCGAGTCCCATACTGATGATAGAGATTACTTTTTAAAAATGTCTTTAAGGGGGGGGAATGTTTATAACAGCAATGTCCACAATAGCCAAAATATGGAAAGAGCCCAGATGTCCATCAACAGATGAAGGATAAAGATGTGGTATATATATATACAATGGAATATTACTCAGCCATCAAAAAAGAATGAAATCTTGCCAGTTGGAATGAAATGGATGGAACTAGAGGGTATTATGCTAAGCGAAATAAGTCAGACAAATACCATATGATTTCACTCCTATGTGGAATTCAAGAAGCATAACAGATGAACCTAGGAGAAGGGAAGGAAAAATAAAACGAAAGGGAGGCAAACCATAAGAGACCCTTAAATATAGGAAACAAACTGAGGGTCACTGGAAGGGAGGTGGGTTGGTTGGGGAAGGGATTATTGAGTGATGGGCATTAAGGAGGGCATTTGATGTAGCGAACACTGGATGTTAATATGCAACTGATAAATCATAAATTCTACCTCCAAAACTCCAAAGTGGGGGGGGGGGTGCCTGGGTGGCTCAGTCAGTTAAGTCCCCAACTCTTGGTTTTGGCTCAGAGCATGATCTCAGGGTTGTGAGACTGAGCCCCACGTTGGGCTCTGGGTATGGAGCCTGCTTCAGATTCTCTCTTCTTCTCCTGCCCACCCCACCCCCCAGTGTCTGTGCACACGTGTGCTCTTCAAAAAAAAAAACACAAAAACAAAAACAAAGAAAACCTTTCTCATAGGAAATTCTTGCCCTGCTTTTAGGCAGAAAAGTGGAAGGCAAAGAGCCCTTCCTGTATACTATTTCTCAGTTGTCTTAAGCTCAAAATAATATGCCAAAGTTTGCTACTTTGGAGCAACCTGTTCTAATCCACTTTGGTGGTGAAGGGAGCCTGCCATTCTGCAGCCAGCTGGGGTCCACATCCAGCTGTCCTTTCGGAGCCCACCCAGACCCTCCAGGCTTCCCACGTCCAAGCACTGGTGCTCTGGAGCAGGTGCCCCCCAGGGCGGCCAGCAGCCGCAAGGAAAATGCCGACGAAGACCACAACCAGCCACCCCAAGTCTACTTCAGCAATCTCTCCGTGGTCCAGCTGTTGCTGATGCTATTAGAACAAGCCTGGGACCAAAAGGACAAAAATAAGGGAAGATGGGAAAGGATGTGACCATTACAAATGAAGGTGCCACCATTCTGGAACAAATCCAAGTGTTCATCCAGCAGCCAGAATGCTGGCGGCGCTGTCTAGATAAAGAGGCAGGAGGTGGTACCGCGTTGGTGATCATCGTGGCTGGTTCGCCTAGATTCCTGTGTAAAGGTTTTTCAGAAAGGGATTCATCCAACCATCATTTCCACGTCATTCCAGAAGGATTTGGAAAAGGGTACTGGAATCTTAACTCGTCTTGATCCGTGGAATTGAGTGACAGAGAAACTGTTAGATAATGCAACTACTCCACTGAACTCAAAGTCTCCTTCACGTTCCAGTCGGCTTCCTCCAGTAAGTGGAAATGCGGTGAGGGAAGTGATTGACTCCCGCACGGCTGCTGGTGTGGATCTTGGAGATACCAAAGTCGTGAAGAAACCTCAAGGGCATTATGCCAAGTAAAGTAAGTCAGATGGAGAAAAACAAATACTGATGATCTCTCTCCCAGGTGGAATCTAAAAAGAATAAATTAAATTAAATTTAAAAATTCAAACAACCTCAGTGATACCAGATTGGTAGTTGTCAGGGAGTGGGTAAACTTTGTTTTGTTTTGTTCTAGTTTTTTTTTCTCGTTTTTTTTTTTCAAGTTTATTTTTTTTTTTTTTTTAAGATTGATTTATTTGGGAGAGAGCAGGGTGGGAAGGGGCAGAGGGAGAATCTCAAGCAGATTCCCCACCGAGCAGACTCCCTGCCGAGTGTGGAGCCCAACTCGGGGCTTGCACCCATGATCTTGAAATCATGACCTACCTGAAACCGACTGAGCCACCCAGGCACCCCAAGTTAATGTATTGGGGCTTGAACTCATGACCCCGAGATCAACAGTCTCATGCTCTGACTGAGTCAGCCAGGCTCCCCTGTTTTGTTTAGTTTAAATAAATGTGTATATGTGTATATATAGTTACGATGTAATGTATAGTTTAAATATAAACTATATATAGCTTATATATATAACAAAACTGGGTGGGACAAATGATGACTACTAGTTGGTAGAAGGCTGGTTCTCACCCAAAAGATGACCTAACCAGAGTTGAAAAAGTTAAGATTGGCCTTACCCAGTTTTCCTTATCTGTTCCCAAAACAGATACAGATAATCACATAGTATTTTCCGATATGCCCAGATGGGCCCAGTGCTAAGGAAGAAAAGAGCCTATATTCTAAATTTAGTGAGCCCAATTTTCAAACCGGATATAATGTTCTCATACAGAATATTTCCTAAGAGATGCTTTGAGAGATTTTGCATTACATTTCCTGAACAAAATGAAGATAATGGTGGCTGGGGATATTGGAAGAGAAGACGTTGAAGTCCTCCGTAAGACGACTGGAACCAAGCCAGTTGCTCACGTGGACCAGTTCACTGGTGACATGCTGGATTTGGCTGAGCTAGCTGAGGGGGTCAGTTTAAGTGGTTCTGGCAAACTGCTCAGGATCACTGGGAAAACATTACGATTGTGCGTGGTTCTAACAAATCGGTGATTTCGGAAGCAGAGTGCTCCATTCATGATGCCCTGTGTGTTATTTGCTGTTGAGTGAAGCAAGAGTTCTTCTTGTGGGAGTGGGAGGTGGTGCTCCAGGAATAAAGCTGGCCCTATGGGTAACTGAATATTCATGAACATTGAGTGGTCTGGAATTCCACTGTGTTCTGTGCAGATGTAATGGACGTCCTGCCATGTACGCTAGCTGCCACTGCTGGCCTGAATCCCGTTTCTGCAGTAACAGAACTAAGAAACTGACATGCCCAAGGAGAAAACCTATAGGCATTAATGTCCGAAAAGGTGGTGTTTCCAATTACTTTGGAAGAACAGGTTGTGCAGCCTTTGTTGATTTCAGTCAGTGCACTTACTCTAGCAACCGAAACTGTCTGGAACATAGTACGAACGGATGATGTGGTAAACAGTAATCTGGCTAACGCTGGCTCACTGGCATCGTCATGGCCGCGGATAGTGTGGCTGGAGTAGAAGATTGCCTTGGTGTTCCTTGTTCAGAAGATTGTTTCCTGGGGCGCCTGAGTGGCTCAGTCGTTAAGCTTCTGCTTTCGGCTCAGGTCATGATCCCAGGGTCCTGGGATCGAGCCCCGAATCAGGCTCCCTGCATGGCGGGAAGCCTGCTTCTCCCTCTCCCACTCCCCCTGCTTGTGTTCCCTCTCTGGCTGTGTCTGTCAAATAAGTAAAATCTCAAAAAAAAAAAAAAAAAAGATGATTTCCTCTTTGAATTCCAGGGCTTGGTCTTCCATTTGGTACTTGCTTGAAACAGTACTTGCACCCTTTAATGAAAATACTAAGTACTTAGTTTCAAAAAATAGTATGGTATCCTGGACCTGCTCTTTTGGTTAGTTTTTGAGAGCGAGGAGAGAGTGAGCAGTGGGGGCAGGGGGGTGGGCCGGGAGAGAATCCCAAGCAGCCTCTACACCCAGCACTGTGAAAGGTTACGTCAGCTTCTCACGCAGTAGTGCAGAATGACCTGGGACGGAACAGCAAGGCAGAGCGGTAGGTTCTGAAGAGAAAGGGCTTACAAGACTAGTCAAGGGGCACCTGAGTGGCTCAGTCAGTCGGGCGTCTGACTTTTGATTTTGGATGGGGTCATGGTCTCGGGGTGGTGGGATCGAGCTGATGTAACCTTTCATTGCTCTGTATTTTAGGGTGTTTCTTCTCTTAAGGACTCTGAGAAACATCTCCTAGTTTTGTTTGTACGTAGCCATGCATGACTATGTCTGTAGGAGAGGATCCTAGAAAGAGATTCGGAATCTTAGAGGTATGTATTAAAACTTGGCTACTACCAAATTATCATTCAAAATGGAGTCTACAAATCCAGACTTACACCAGGCTAGGGAATGCTTAGCTCTTCACACTCTTACCAGTAGTAAATCATCCTACATTGTTGCCTTCATGGCTTTTGGAGTTTGGTTCTTTTCTAGGAAGGTCATCTTTGTCCCAAGATTGTAAGAAAATAGTCTGTGTTCTGGGTCACCGATCCAGTCCGTAATTCTTCTAGTATGAAGTGGGATTCACTTCTTGTAAGAGTTGGGGTAGATATTTCAGCATTGCAGATAGTCCATTTCCCCCCCTACTGATGTGAAAGTATTCTCTATTTCGTTGACCTGCCTTTTCCTCTGCTAATAGCACTGTGTCTGAATTATTACATGTTAATGTTTGCCTGACTATCTAGTGTTCTTACTCTAGTCTCCCCAGTGCTGTTCTTTAAAAAGAAAAAAATAAATCCTTGGCTATTCCTGTGAATTCCTGAAGGTGAATCCTGAAAAACAGTTCATAAACAATCCATTAAGACATTGTTTTGGGATTTTTATTAAAATGTGATTGGATCATAGATGAATTTGGAAATAAGTAGTATCTTTGCAATATCAGATCTTCCCTTCTAAGAACATGAACTCTTCTTTCATTTTTTTAGGTCTCTTATGATTTCCTTCATATAGATCCTATGTTCTTAGGTCATAGCAATAGAACACTTTGGGTTCTATTGCTATTGGGAGGTGGAATCTAGAGAGGATATATTGTCTTCCCCATTTCCCCTGACACCCGCAGTTTTCTTAGGGGAAACTGCCCTTCCTTTGTTCTTAGACCATGTGCTTGTGGTGGGATTGACTCCTCCCCATTTGACCATACCCCAAGTTTGGGAAAATGACCCAGACCTGACCTAACAGAGTCCATTCCTCAGTGAAGTTAGCAGGACTCCGCTTCAGGATTTCTGCAGATACTATCAGATGAGACTCTTGCTCAACTGGCGTGTCCAGTGCATGGACAGAGCCTGCCTGGAAGAGAAGACCTCACAGAAGGACAGAGGTCAGAGACTGGGGTAGGTTAGAATGTGGAGAAACAGTTCTGGCGGCATTGCTCATGTCTCTCAATGTGACTGTGCCTAAAGCTACTTGGGACTCCATGCATTCCCTTTTCTGCTTCAACTGACTTATGTTGCCAGTACAGCTCAGTTCATTCCTGAGTCAAAGGGTCAGTTTTCCCTGTTATATTTACTATTTGGTTATGGTTATCCTGAAGAGAAATTTAATGTAGATTATAAATTCTGACTATCTTGAACACTCACTAGTTCTGACTAATGTTTCTTTCCTAATATTTCTCTCTCACTTTTTTTTTTTTAAGATTTTATTTATTTGACAGAGAGAGACAGCCAGCGAGAGAGGGAACACGAGCAGGGGGAGTGGGAGAGGAAGAAGCAGGCTCATAGCGGAGGAGCCCGATGTGGGGCTCGATCCCATAACGCCGGGATCACGCCCTGAGCCGAAGGCAGACGCTTAATGACTGAGCCACCCAGGCACCCCTCTCTCTCACTTTCTTTTTCTTGGCTAATTCTATAGGTTAGTGAATGGGTGTGATAGTTGTTTTCTATGTATTGGAAAATTCCCTTGATTTCGGTTGATGGCCTTCTTTTCTTCCAGCCCTTCTCTTCATGAGCATTTTAGGAGGCTGGAGTTGTGGAGCCATTGCTCAAAACATAATTTAACATAGGGCCTGTCAGTTTCTTTGAGTAAATTAAGGATTAGACACGTGTTAATCGTCTGTGGTAGGGGCAATACGCTAAAGGTGCGCAGCACTGAGAGTGCTGAGAGTGCTGAGTGATGGGCGTTCCAGTTTGGGGGGGCGACTCTAATATCTACCACAAGACAAAGAGTCTTCTCGTTGTTCTTGGCATGTGGGTGGTGGTTCCATAAGCAGTCTGGATCCTAAGAGGAGGAGGATGAGCACGGATGAATGGGACCATTCAAGGCACTCTTGGGATGCTGGGTGCATTTCCAAGTGAGAATCTTACCATCAGCCTGTAGAACAGTGGGTCCCTCAAGTTTTTGCCTGATCTGTTGTCTACTTGGAAGAGTAATACGTTTGTTAGTATCTTCCTCAGGTTTCCCCTGCATTTTTCGAATCTAGGTGGGCACTTATGGGTAAATGTTGTTTTCTTCAAACTCAATTTTATTCCAGTTGTACCTTCCCTGTAAACTTGAAGTCTTTTAGGACCCTATTCATCCCCATCATCTTCCTGCCTGGTGTTCCCAGCCCACACAGCTATTACTTCCGGGATATATTCTTTGTATTTTTTTTTTCTTTTTTGGATTTCTTTAGGTTTTTTTCTTAATTATTATTTTATTCCAGGGGCGCCTGGCTGGCACAGCGGTTGAGCGTCTGCCTTCGGCTCAGGGCGTGATCCTGGCATTGTGGGATCGAGCCCCACATCAGGCTCCTCTGCTATGAGCCTGCTTCTTCCTCTCCCACTCCCCCTGCTTGTGTTCCCTCTCTCGCTGGCTGTCTCTGTCGAATAAATAAATAAAATCTTTTAAAAAAAAGAAAAAAGGATGGGTTTTAAAAAAAAAAAGGATGGGTTTAAAAAAATTATTATTTTATTCCAGCAAAATTAACATACAGTGTTAGTTTCAGATGTACAACTTAGGGATTCAACAGGTGTATACATTACTCAGTGCTCATTATGGTTATTGTATTCTTAATACACCCCATCACCTACCTATTTCACCCACTCCCCCACTCACCTCCCTGTGGTAACATCAGTTTGTTCTCTGTATTTAAGAGTCTGTCTTAAAGAGTCTGTCTTTGTCTCTTTTTTCTTTGTTCATTTGTTGTGTTTCTTAAATTCCATATGAATGAAATCGTATGGTATTTGTCTTTCTCTGACAGACTTATTGCAGTTAGCATTAGACTTTCTAGATCCATCCATGTCATTGCAAATGACACGTTTTCATTCTTTTTTTATCGCTGAGTAATACTCTGTTGTGGGTATGTACGTGTGTGTATATGAATATGAATGAAGAAGATGTGGTCTATATTGATGAGCACTCGGGCGGCTACTGTATCTTGAGTATTGCAAATAAACATAGAGGTGCCTGTATCTTTCCAAATTGCTGTCTTTATAGTCTTTGGGTAAATACCCAGTAGTGGAATTATCAGATCATACGGGAGTTCTATTTTTAATTTTTGGGGGAACCTCCACACTGTCTTCCACAGCGGCTGAACCAGTTTGCATTCCCACCAGCAGTGCAATAGGGTTCCTTTTTCTCCACATCCTCACCAACACTGTTGTTTCTTGCTTTCATTTTTTGTTTCTAAGATTTATTTACTTGGGAGAGTGCATGTGCAGGTGCGTGGATGGGGGGAGGGGCAGAAGGAGAGGGAGAGTCTTAAGCAGACTCCACACGAGCCCAGGATCCCCAACGTGGGGCTCGGTCTCACAACGCTGAGATCACAACCTGAGCCAAAACCAAGAGTCACACACTCAACTGACTGCACCACCGAGGCACCCCTCTTGTTTTTTATTTTGGCCATCCTGACAGGTGTGAGGTAATACCTCATTGTGATTTGCATTTGCATTTCCTTGATGATTAGGGATGTTGAACATCTTTTCCTGTGTCTGTTGACCATCTGGATGTCATCTTTGGAGAAATGTCTGTCCATGTCTTCTGCCCATTTTTTTAATTGGCTTATTTGCTTTTTTTAGTGTTGAGTTGCATAAGTTCTTTAATATTTTGGATACTAAACCATTATTGGATATATCATTTGCAAATATCTTCTCCCATTCAGTAGGTTGTCTTTGTTGTTTCCTTCACTGTGCAGAAGCTTTTTATTTTGAGGTAGTTCCAATAGTTTTAGTTTTATTTCCTTTGCCTCAGGAGAAATATCTAGAAAAAGTTGGTACGGCCAGGGTCAGAGCAATTACTGCCTGTGCTCTCTTTTAGGATTTTTTTTTTTTTAAGATTGATTTATTTTAGAGAATGTGCACATGCATGGGGGTGAGGGACAAAGGGAGAGGGGGAGAGAGAATCCCAAACAGACTCCCTGCTGAGCACAGTGCCCAGCTCGGGCTTCAATCTCATGACCCTGAGATCATGACCTGAGCAAAAACCAAGAGTCAGACACTTAACCAGCTGAGCCACCCAGGTGCCCCTCTTCTAGGATTTTTATGGCTTGAGGTCTCACATTCAGGTCGTCAATTCATTTTGAGTTTATTTTTGTTTATGGTGGAAGTCCAGTTTCATTCTTTGCATGTAGCTGCCCAGTTTTCCCAACACCATTTATTGAAGAGCCTGTCTTCTTCCCATTGCATATTTCTGCCTCCTTTGTCATAAATTCATTGATCATATATAATCATGCATTTATTTCTGGGCTCTTTGTTCTGTTCTGTTGGTCTCCGTGTCCAGTTTTGTGCCGGTACCATACTGCTTTGATTACTAAGCTTTATAAAGTATCTTGAAATCTGAGATAGTGATAACTCCAGTTTTGTTCTTCTTTCTCAAGATTGCTTTGCCTGTCTTCATGGTTATTTGTTCTGTGAAAAATGCTGTTGGTATTTTGATAGGGATTACACTAAATTGGTAGATTTCTTTAGGTAGTGTGGACATTTTTGCAATATTTATTCTTCCAATGCGTGAGCATGCAGTATCTTTCCGTGTGTTTGTGTCATCTTCAATTTCTTTCATCAGTGTTTATAGTTTTCAGAGTATAGGTCCTTTACCTCCTTGGTTAAGTTTATTCCTAGGTATTTTTAGTGCAATTGTAAATGGACTGTTGTCTTTTTCTTTCTACTACTTCATTATTAGCATATAGAAATGTGATGCATTTCTGTATATTGATCTGTATCCTATGACTTTACTGAATTCATTTATCAGTTCTGGTACTTTTTTGGTGGAGTCTTTAGGATTTTCTATATATAGTATCATGCCATCTACAAATACAGTTATACTACTTCTTGGTTTTTTTTAATATTTTTTTATTATGTTACTCACCATACAGTACATCCCTGGTTTTTGATGTAAAGTTCGATGATTCATTACTTGCGTATAACACCCAGTGCACCGTGCAACACGTGCCCTCCTCACTACCCATCACCAGCCTATCCCATTCCCCTAAGTCAAGCAGAGAAAGACAATTATATGGTTTCTCTCATCTATGGAACATAAGAACTAGGAAGATCGGTAGGAGAGTTATACTACTTCTTTACCAATTTGGATGCCGTTTATTTCTTGTCTGATTGCTGTGGCTAGGACTTTGAATTGTTATGTTGAATAAAACTGGTGAGAGTGGACATCCTTGTCTTGTTCCTGAGCTTAGAGGAAAAATTGTGTTTTTCACCATTGAGTATGATGTTAGCTATGGATTTTTCATATGTGGCCTTTATTATGTTAGTTCCCCTAAATCTGCTTTATTGAGAGTTTTATCATGGATGGATGTTGTACTTGGTCAAGTGCTTTTCCTGCATCTATTGAAGGGATCATACGGTTTTTTATCCCTGTTGTAAAGTATCGTGTTGATTGATTTGCTGATATTGAACCACCCTTGTATCCTAGGAATCCACTTAATCATGGTGAATGATTTTTTTTAATGTATTGTTGGATTAGGTTTGCTAATACTTTGTTGAGGATTTTTGCATTTATATTCATCAGAGATATTGGCTTGTGGCTCTCTTTTTTTGCAGTATCTTTATCTGGATTTGGTGTCTGGGTGATACTGGCCTTTGTAGAATAAATTTGGAAATTTTCTTTCCTCTTCTATCTTTTGGAATAGTTTGAGAAGAATAGATACTAACTTCTTAAAACGTTTGGTAGAATTCACCTGTGAACCCATCTGGTCCTGAACTTCTGTTTACTGAAAGTTCTTTGATTAGTGATTCAGTTTCATTGCTAGTAATCTGCTTAAATTTTCCGTTTCTTCCTGATACAGTTTTGGGAGTTCATATGTCTCCAGGAATTTGTCCATTTCTTCTGGGTTGTCCAATACGTTGGCATATAGTTTCTCATCGTATTCTCTTATCATCTTTTATATTCCGTGGTGTTGGTTGTTATTTCTCCCTTTAATTTCAGATTTTGACTGTGCGTGCGTTCCCCCTCCCGCCTCCCTTTAGGAGTCTGGCTTTTTGTTAATCTTTTCAGAGAACCAGCTTCTGGGTTCATTGATTTTTTTTTTTTTTAGCTTTTATTTCATTGATTTCTGCTCTAATCTTTATTCTTCTACTGGTTTGGGGTTTTATTCTTTTTTCTACTTACTTTTGGTAAGTATGTTATTGATTTGAGATTTTTCTTCTTGAAGTAGGCCTGAATTGCTATAAGCTTCCCTCTTAGAATAGATTTTTGCTGCATCCAAAAGATTTTGGGTTACTGTTTTTATTTCCATTTGTCTCCATATATTTTTTTATTCAGTTTCTTGATTGACCCATTCATTGTTGAGTAGCACATTATCTAACTTCCATGTATTTGTGTTCTTTCCAGATTTTTTTTTCCTGTAGTCAGTTTCTAGTTAAATACTGTTGTGCTTGGAAAAGATGAATGATACGACTTCATCTTTTTGAATTTGTTGAGACTTGTTTTCTGGCCTAAAATGTGATGTACTCTGGTGAATGTTTTACGTGCACTCGAAAAGAATGTGTATTCTGCTGTTTTAGGATGGAATGTTCTGAATATATGTTAGATCCATATGGTCCTTGTATCATTAAAAGCTATTTCCTTGTTAATTTTCTATTTAGATGGTCTAACCGTTGATGTAAATGGGATGTTAAAGTGCCGTACTATTGTGCTATTTACAGTTACTTCTTTTATGTTTATTAGCTGCTTTATGTATTTGGGTACTTCCATGTTAGGTGCATAAATATTTACAATTGTTTTGTCTTATTGGATTATTCCCTTTATGATTATGCAGTGTCCTCCTTTGTCTCCTGTTACACTCTGTTTTAAAGTCTGTTTGTCCAACATAAGTATTCCTACCCCAGCTTTCTTTTCATTTCCATTTGCTTGATAAATGATTTTACAACCCTTTTTTTTTAAGATTTGTTTATTTGAAAGAGCAGGGGGGAGGGGGGAGGGCAGAGGGAGAGAGAACCCCAAGGAGACTCTATGCTGATTGCAGAGCCTAACTTGGGGCTGATCTTAAGACCCCAAGATCATGACCTGAGCCAAAACCAAGAGTCAAACACTCAACCGACCATGCCACCAGGTGCCCCCCTTTACTTTTTTTTTTTTAAGTCTTATTTCTTTTTTTTTTTTTTTTAAAGATTTATTTATTTATTTATTCGACAGAGACAGCCAGCGAGAGAGGGAACACAAGCAGGGGGAGTGGGAGAGGAAGAAGCAGGCTCATAGCAGAGGAGCCTGATGTGGGGCTCGATCCCATAACGCCGGGATCACGCCCTGAGCCAAAGGCAGACGCTTAACCGCTGTGCCACCCAGGCGCCCCTTAAGTCTTATTTCTTGAATAACCTCTACACCCAACGTAGGGCTCAAACTCATGACCCTGAGATCAAGAGTCATGAGCTCCTCCAACTGAGCCAGGCAGACACTTCATCCCTTTACTTTCAGTCTGACTATGTCTTTAGATCTGAAATGAGCATTTTATAGGGAGCATAGGTCTTGCTTTTTTTTTTTAATCCATATTCAATCAGTCACCCTATGTCTTTTGAGAGTTTAGTCCATTTTTATTCCAAGTAATTATTGATAGTGTGTACTTATTGCTATTTTGTTACTTGGTTTATGGTTATTTTTCTAGTTCTTCTCTGTTCCTTGTTCTCTTCTCTCCAGATTGACTGGATTTCTTTAGTGATATACTGGGATTCCTTTCTCTTTATTCTTTGCATATCCATTACCAGCTTTTGCTATATGGTTTCAATTGGGTTTATATATAATATAGTATGCATATGCTGGTCTATATGAAGTGGATGGTCGTTTAAGTTTGAACCCATTCTAAAAGCACTAAATTCTTACTCTCCTCCCCCACTTTTTCAGTGTATGGTTTCATACTTTATATCCTTTGATTTTGTGAATCCCTTGACTTTTTTTGTAGATAAGCACGATTTCACTGCTTTTGCACTTCCTACTTTTTTGCTTCTGCTTATCGTCTTTCCTTTATGCTCAGAGAGTCCCCTTTAACATTTCTTAATAGGACTGGTTTAGTGGTGATGAATTCCTTCAACTTTTGTTTGGGAAACTTTTTATCTCTTCATTTATTCTGGATGGTAGCCTTCCTGGGTAGAGTATTCTTAGTTGCACGTCTTTTCCTTTCAGCACTTTGAATGTATCCTGCTACTTTCTTCTGGCCTACAAAGTTTCTGCTGAAAAAAACAGATAATGGCCTTATGGGTTTCTGTTGTATGTAACTTTTCTTTTTCTCTTGCTGATCTTAAAATTCTCTCTTTAGCACTACTTTCTGCCATTTTAATTACTACATGTCTTGGTGTGGACTTCCCTGGGTTGATTTTACCTCCTGGATCTGGATTTCTGTTTGCTTCCTCAGATTTGGGAAATTTTCAGCTATTATTTCTTCACATACATTTTCTACCCCCTTCTTTCCCTCTTCCCCTTCTGAGATCCCTATATTGCAAATGTTACTATACTCTATCGTGTTGCTGATCTATTCCCATTTTTTTTTTTTCCTCCGATTCAGCTGGATTGCTTTCCATTACTCTGTCTTCCAGGTAGCTGATTTCTTCTTCTTCCTCTAGTCTATTCTCTCTAATGTATTTTTAATTTCAGTTACTGAGTTCCTTTTTTTTTTTTTAAGATTTTATTTATTTATTTGACAGAGATAGAGACAGCCAGCAAGAGAAGGAACACAAGCAGGGGGAGTGGGAGAGGAAGAAGCAGGCTCCCAGTGGAGAAGCCTGATGTGGGGCTCGATCCCAGAACGCCGGGATCACGCCCTGAGCCGAAGGCAGACGCCCAACCCCTGTGCCAGCCAGGCGCCCCCAGTTACTGAGTTCTTGATCTGACTGGTTGTTTATATTTTCTGACCCTCTTTTGAGGGTCTTACTGAGATCCTCCACTCTTTCCTCAAGTCCAGTGAGTAGCTTTATAACCATTACTTTAAATTCTTTATCAGGCATATTGCTTATCTCCGTTGGATTTAGCTCTTTTGCCGTGATTTTTGTCCTGTTCTTCCATTTGGGACACATTGCTCGGTCTCCTCATTTTGCCTAATGCTCTGTGTCTGTTTCTATGTGTTAAGGAAGTTGGCTATGTCTCCTGCTCTTGGAAGTAGCGACTTTATGAAGAAGTCGTGTGGTGCCCTGCAGTGCAGTGTCCCCTGCTCCCCAGATGCTGGCACTTCAGGGTGGTCTCCTCTGTGTGTTTGTGCCCTACTGCTGCAGTTGAGCTGTTTGCCTTTCGTCCAGTCATCTGCTGTGGCTCTCTCTGCCTGTTGGGGGCAGGGCTCGGTCCCCGTGTTGTTAATGGGCCAATCTGGGGCCATCTTCAGCTTGAGTTGGGTCGGATCAGACCTTTGCCAGAGCTGCAGTTACACCAAACTGTGTTGGCCCTTGAGTCTTTCACTGTTGGGAGGGGCCTGCAGTCAGACCCTCAGTCCACTGCTGGCACTGCTGGTGAGTGCGGTTACCTTCCCCTCTCCCCAGGGCAGGAGTCACTTCAGCCACTGTCAGGACTGCTTGCACACAAAGGCCATGCTCCTCATGCCACTTTGGAGAACTCCTGTGGGTGGGTTGGATGGTGTGGAGCACAGGAGAGCATGGGAGTGGGGCATGCTGTTAGCCAGGTTTGTGCAGGCCTGTGGGAAGGGACCTGGAGCTGCTCTGGAGAACTGGGAGCTAGGAGGAGGTTGGAGAGGGTGAGTATGCAGTAGGGTGCAGGGGTGGGGCACCTGTTAGCAGGCTAGGTGGAGAGGTTTGTGCTGCACCCGTTCCCACAACTGTCCGTGTATCTAGGCTTGGGCGCAGCGGAGCTAAATAGTGCCCACCCGCTCTTTTGTTCTTGGAGAAGTCTCCCAAAGATCCCTGCACTTCCAGTGTACCCTCTGAGATTAGTAAATAAATCTTTTTCCCATATACTCCGGGTGGTTTTCAAACTGCCACTTTTGTGCTGTTATCTCAGCAGGGTTCTTTGTTACAGTGTCTTTTTAAGGGTGGAGACTCAGTTTCCTATTACCTCCAGCTCTCCCAGAGGTGAGCCACTGTTTTTTTTAAGTTCTGGATGTTAAGCTCTACCGATTGTTAGGCCCCTCTGGTTTTCAAGGCAAATGTTATGGGACTCATCTTCCCAGTGCAGGTCCCCCATGTGTGGGGTGCCAGGTGTGGGGTCTGCTTCTTTCCCTTCTCTGCTCTTACAGTGTCCCTCCTTCCCACAGACAGTCTCCTGGGTCAGGTTGGTTCCTGGCTGCACCTCCACCCTTCTACCATTTTTCCACATGACTTCTTCTCTCTGATTAGCTCTGGAGAGTCTGTTCTGCTGGTCTTTGGGTCATTTTCTGAGCTATTTACACTGATGTGAGTGTTATCTAGGTATATTATGGGGCAAGGTGAGCTTAGGATCCTCCTACTTCACGTCTTTCCCAGAAGTCTGTTGTTCTATTAATAAAAATGTTCTCCATTCTTCCTCTAGAAGCCGTTCCCTGCCCCCACATTCCCTTATAACCTTTAAAACCACCTTCTATTTTCTTAACACATTTCATCCTTACATACCAAATCCATCTGCAACTCTGCTACCTGAAGTAACTAGTAAGATGCTTCTCAGGGACATGTCCTTGTTGTAAAATCTTTCTGGGGGTCCTCATGGCCTACAATGGAACCAGTCTAAATCCCCTAGAGGGCTTTCCCTCACTTCTCCCTAATACTCCCGCCAGTCTATCACACTGCTCCCTGGATTCACGCTATCCTTCCTCTGCACCAATTTTTGTTCATGCCATTTCCCCAATAATACCACCCTTCTCACCCACCATCATTGCTAGTTAAAGTGTTACAATACCCAAATTAAATTTTATCTCTTCAGTGAACTTGGAAGAAACCATTTTCCCTCTTGATTCTAAGCATTCTCGGTACTCCACAGTTCGCTTAAATTGCTGCTTTGTACTCTCATTCTTTCTTACTACCCTCATTCCCTTATCTCATCTCCGTCAAATGGGCTGTAAATTATTAAAACTTCCTGAAGACTGCTACCCTCCCCAATTCATTATCAACACAAAGACAAGCATATAAAGTGTTCAGAATACTTCATGAGACTTAATTAGCCTTTTTTCAAATTGAGGCGTAATTGACATAGGGTATTACATTACGTTCAGGTGTACGAAATGAGTCTGTATTTGTATACATTGTAAAATGATCATCACACAAAGCCTAGTCTACATCCCTCACCATACAGAGGTACAAAAAAAAATTTTTTTTTTAATTTGAAGATTTGCTGTCCTAGCAGTTTTCAGATATGTAGTACAGTACAGGTATAACTCGTTTTATTGTGCTTAACTTGATGGCACTTCATAGACAGTGCGTTTCTGAAAAAATTGAAGGTTTGTGGCAGTCCTGCTTTGAGCACCTGCATCCGCACCATTTTCCCAGCAGCATTTGCTCACCTCATGTCTCTGTGTCACATTTTGGTAATTTTGACAAAAATATTTCAAACTTTTTCATTCTACTATATTTGTTAGGGTGGTCTGTCGTCAGTCATTAGGACTTATGGGAAGGTCAAATGATGAGCATTTATGTTTAGCAATAAAGTATTTTTAATCAAGGTATGTACTTTTTTTTAGATCTAATACTATTGAACACTTAATAGACTGTAATGCAAACATAACTTTTATATGCCCTGGAAAACAAATTTATTTGACTCCTTTTATTACGATACTCACTTTATTGTGGTCATCTGGAACTGAAACCGCCCCATCTCCAAGGTATGCCTCTATTTTAATTACAGTTGCCGTGCTGTACATAACATCCCCATGACTTAATTATTTTATAATCGGAAGTTTGTACCTTTTGACTACCTTGACCCATTTTGTCCACACACACCCCTCCCCCATCCAGCCTGTGCCCATTCTCTGGCAACAGCCTGTTCTCTGTATCTGTGAATTTGGGTTTTTATTTTGTTTTAGATTTCACATATAAGTGGGATCGTAGGATATTTGTCTTTCTCTGTCTGACTTGTTTCACTTACAATAACCTCTAGGTCCATCCATGTTGTCTCAAATGGAGTGATCTCATCCTTTTTATGGGTGCATGATATTCCAGTATGCGTGCATGTGTGTGTTTAAAGATTTTATTTATTTGAGAGAGAGCACAAGCTGGGGGAACAGCAAAGGGAGAGGGAGCAGACTCCTCACTAAGCAGGGAGCCCGATGTGGGGCTTGATCCCAGGACCCTGGGATTTTGACCTGAGCCGAAAGCAGATGCTTAACCAACTGAGCCACCCAGGTTCCCTGTATTTATATGTATATACATAGGTATGTATATACATACAAATACAGCTACATTTTCCTTCTCCATTTGTCTATTGATGGACACTTGAGGTGCCTCCATAATTTGGGTATTACAAATAATGCTGCACTGAACATAGGGGTGCATGTATCTTTCCCAATTGGTGTTTTCATTTACTATGAGTAAATACTTGGTAGTAGAATTCCTGCATCATGTGGTATTTTTAACTTTTTGAGGAACTTTAATACTGTCTTCTACAGTGGCTGTACCATTTCAGATTCCCACCAACAGTGCACAAGTGTTCCTTTTTCTCCACATACTTGCCAACACTTGTTATTTGTTGTGTCTTTTATTTCAGCCTTTCTAACAGGTATGAGGTGACATCGCATTGTAGTTTTGATTTGCATTTCCCCCATGAGTGATGTTGAGAATCTTTTCATGTGTCTGTTGGCCATCTGTACGGCTTTTTTGGAAAAGTGTCTGTTCATGTTCTCTGCCCATTTTGTAATTGGATTTTTTATTTTTTTATTTTTTTGGCATTGAGTTGTATAAGTTCTTTATGTATTTTGGATACTAACCCTGTACTAGATACATCATTTGCAAATATCTTTCCCCATTCAATAAGTTGCCTTTTTGTTTTGTTAATGGTTTGCTTTGCTCTGCCAAAGCATTTGATATAGTCCCAGTAGTTTATTTTTGTTGTTTCCCTTGCCTTAGGAGACCTATCTAGAAAAAATGTTGCTATAGCCAATGTCAGAGAAGATACTACCTGTGTTCCCTTCTAGGATGTTTATGGTTTCAGGTCTCACACTTAGGTCTTTAATCCATTTTGAGGTTTTTGTGTAAGGTGTAAGAAAGTGGCACGGGTTTATTCTTTTTCAGCATGTAGTTATCCAGTTTTCCCAGCACCATTTGTCGAAAAGACCATCTTTTCCCTGTTGTATATTCTTGCCTCCTTTGTTACAGGTAAATAGACCATATAATAATAGGTTTATTTCTGGGCTGTCTGCTCTGTTCCATTGATCTATGTGTCTGTTTTTGTGCCAATACCATACTGGTTTGAGTACTACTCTTTGTGGTGCATCCTAAAATCTGGGATTGTGATACGTACATCTTTGTTCCTTCTCAAAATTGCTTTGGCTATTTGGGGTCTTCTGTAATTCCATACAAACTTTAGCATTATTTGCTCTGATTTTGTGAAAAAAGCTGTTAGTATTTTGATAGGGATTGCAATGAATCTCTAGATTGATTTGGATGTAATGGAATTTTTTTTTATTATGATATGTTAGTAACCATACAGTACATCATTAGTTTTTGATGTAGTGTTCCATGATTCATTGTTTGCATATAACACCCAGTGCTCCATGCAATACGTGCCCTCCTTAATACCCTTCACCTGGCTAGCCCATTCCACCACCCACCTCCCCTCTAAAACCCTCAGTTTGTTTCCTGGAGTCCATAGTCTCTCATAGTTCATCTCCCCCTGTGTTTACCTCCCCCCCCTTCATTTTCCCCTGCCTTCTCCTAATGATCTCCCTGCTATTCCTTATGTTCCATAAATAAGTGAAACGATATGATAATTGTCTTTCTCTGCTTGACTTATTTCACTTAGCATTATCTCCTCCAGTCCTGTCCATGTTGCTGCAAATGTTGGGTAGTCGTTCTTTCTGACGCCTGAGTAATATTCCATTGTATATATGGACCACATCTTCTTTATCCATTCGTCTGTTGAAGGGCATCTTGGCTCCTTCCACAATTTAGCTATTGTGGACAATGCTGCTATGAACATCGGGGTGCATATGGCCCTTCTCCTCACGTCTATATCTTTGGGGTAGATACCCAGTAGTACAATTGCTAGGTCATAGGGTAGCTCTATTTTTAACTTTTTGAGGGACCTCCACACTGTTTTCCAAAGTGGCTGCACCAGCTTGCATTCCCACCAACAATGTAAGAGGGTTCCCCTTTCTCCACATCTCTCCAACATTTGTTGTTTCTTGCCTTGTCAATTTTTGCCATTCTGACTGGTATAAGGTGGTATTTCAATGCGGTTTTGATTTGAATTTCCCTGATGGCTAGTGATTTTGAACATTTTTTCATGTGTCTGTTAGCCATTTGTATGTCTTCATTGGAAAAGTGTCTGTTTATATCTTCTGACGATTTTTTGAGTTGATATTTGTTTCTTGGGTGTTGAGTTTGAGAAGTTCTTTATAGATCTTGGATACCAGCCATTTATCTGTAGTGTCATTTAAAAATATCTTCTCCCATTCCGTGGGTTGCCTCTTTGTTTTGTTGACTGTTTCCTTTGCTGTGCAGAAGCTTTTTATCTTGATGAAGTCCCACAAGTTCATTTTTTCTTTCGTTTCCCTTGCTTTTGGAGATGTGTCATGAAAGAAGTTGCTGTGGCTGATGTCGAAGAGGTTACAGCTTATGTTCTCCTCTATGATTTTGATGGATTCCTGTCTCACATTGAGGTCTCTCATCCACTTGGAGTTTATCTTTGTGTATGGTGTAAGAGAGTGGTCAAGTTTCATTCTTCTGTATATAGCTGTCCAATTTTCCCAGCACCATTTATTGAAGAGACTGTCTTTTTTCCACTGGATGTTTTTTCCTACTTTGTCAAAGATTAGTTGCCCAAAGAGCCGAGGGTCCATTTCTGGGTTCTCTATTCTGTTCCATTGGTCTGTGTGTCTGTTTTTGTGCCAGTACCATGCTGTCTTTGTGATCACAGCTTTGTAGTACAGCTTGAAATCCAGCAATGTTGATGCCCCCAGCTTTGTTTTTCTTTTTCAACATTTCCTTGGTGATTCGGGGTCTTTTCTGAGTCCATACAAATTTTAGGATTGTTTGTTCCAGCACTTTGAAAAATGTCGTTGGTATTTTGATCGGGATGGCATTGAAAGTGTAGATTGGTCTGGGTAGCATAGACATTGTAACTATGTTTATTCTTCCAGTCCATGAGCATGGAATGTTTTTCCATCTTTTTATGTCTTCTTCAGTGTCTTTCATCAGTGTTCTGTAGTTTCTAGAGTATAGATCCTTTATCTCTCTGATTAAGATTATTCTGAGATATCTTATGGTTTATTGGTGCTATTGTAAATGGAATGGATTCCCATATTTCTCTTTCTTCAGTCTCATTGTTCATGTATAGAAATGCAGCTGATTTCTGAGCATTGATTTTGTGTCCTGCCACATTACTGAGTTGTTCTATGAGTTCTAGTAATTTGGGGGTGGAGTCTTTTGGGTTTTCCACATAAAGTATCATGTCATCTGAGAAAGTTTGACTTCTTTGCCAATTTGAATACCTTTTATTCTTTTTTGTTGTCTGATTGCTGTTGCAAGGACTTCTAGTACTATGTTGAACAATAATGGTGAGAGTGACCATCTTTGTCGTGTTCCTGATCTTAAGGGAAAGGCTCTCAGCTTTTCCCCATTGAGAATGATATTCGCTGTAGGCTTTTCGTAGATGGCTTTTATGAAATTGAGGAATGTACCCTCTATCCCTGCACTCTGAAGGGTTTTAATCAGGAAAGGATGCTGTATTTTGTCAAATGCTTTTTCTGCATCAGTTGAGAGGATCATATGGTTCTTGACTCTTTTCTTGTTGATATGATCTATCACACTGATCGATTTGCGAATGTTGAACCACCCTTGCATCCCAGGGATGAATCCCACTTGGTCTTGATGGATAATCCTTTTAATGTACTGTTGGATCCTATTAGCTAGGATCTTGTTGAGAATTTTGGCGTCCATATTCATCAGGGATATCGGTCTGTAATTCTCCTTTTTGATGGGGTCTTTGCCTGGTTTTGGGATCAAGGTAATACTGGCCTCATAGAATGAGTTTGGTAGTTTTCCTTCTGTTTCTGTTTTTTTAAACAGCTTCAGGAGAATAGGTATTTCTTCTTTGAATGTTCAGTAGAATTCCCCAGGGAATCCATCAGGCCCTGGACTCTTGTTTTGGGGGAGGTTTTTGATCACTGCTTCAACCTCTTCAGTGGTTATCGGTCTATTTAGATTGTCAATTTCTTCCTGTTTCAGTCTTGGTAGTTTATAGGTTTCCAGGAAGGCATCCATTTCTTCCATGTTGCTTAATTTATTGGCATATAGTTGTTGATAGTAGTTTCTAATGATTGTTTCTATTTCCGTGGTGTTGGTCATGATCTCTCCCCTTTCATTCATAATTTTATTAATTTGGGTCCTTTCTCTATTCTTTTGAATAAGTCTGGCCAGTGGCTTATCAATCTTATTAGTTCTTTCAGAGAACCAGCTTCTAGTTTGTTGTTCTGCTCTACTGTATTTCTGGTTTCTAATTCATTGATCTCTGCTCTAATCTTAATCAGTTGTCTTTTCCTGCATGGCTTAGGCCTGTTCTTTTGTTCCATCTCCAGCTGTTTAAGGTGTGAGTATAAGGACTGCATTTTAGATTTTTCTATTCTTTTGAGTGACGCTTGGATTTCTCCCTTAGGACTGCCTTTGCTATGTCCCGTAAGTTTTGGACCGATGTGTTTTCATTCTCATTGGTTTCCATAAATTGCTTAAGTTCTTCCTTAATTTCCTGGTTTACCCAAACATTCTTAAGCAGGATGGTCCTTAGTTTCCAAGTGTTTGAGTTTCTTCCAAATTTTTTCTTGTGATTGAGTTCCAGTTTCAAAGCACTGTGGTCTGAGAATATGCAGGGAATAATCTCAGTCTTTTAGTATCAGTTGAGACCTGTTTTGTGACCCAGTATATGGTCTATTCTAGAGAAAGTTCCATGTGCATTCGAAAAGAATGAGTACTCCATTGTTTTAGGGTGTAGTGTTCTGTATATATCTGTGAGGTCCATCTGGTCCAGTATGTCATTCAAAGCTCTTGTTTCTTTGTTGATTTTCTGCTTAGATGATCTGCTGAGAGTGGAGTGTTACGGTCCCCTACTATTAACATATTATTATTTTTATGTCTCTATTTTCTGGTTAACAGTTGGCTTATGTAGTTGGTTGCTCCCCTGTTGGGGGCATAGATATTTATAATTGTTAGATCCTCTTGTTGGATACACCCTTTAAGAATAATATAGTGTCCTTCTGTATCTCTACAGTCTTTAGCTTAAAATCTAATTTATTGGATATGAGAATTGCTAGCCCAGCTTTCTTCTGAGGTCCGTTGCCATGAAAAATTGTTCTCCATCCCTTCACTTTCAGTCTGGATGTATCTTTAGGTTCAGAGTGAGTCTCTTGTAGACAACATATGGATGGGTCATGTCTTTTTTTTTTTTTTTTTAGTATTTTATTTATTTATTTGACAGAGAGAGAGAGACAGCCAGTGAGAGAGGGAACATAAGCAGGGGGAGTGGGAGAGGAATAAGCAGGCTCCCAGCGGAGGAGCCTGATGTGGGGCTCGATCCCAGAACACTGGGATCACACCCTGAGCCGAAGGCAGACGCCTAACGACTGAACCACCCAGGCGCCCTGGGTCATGTCTTTTTATCCAATCTGCAACCCTGTGTTGTTTATGGGAGCGTATAGGCCATTTATATTGAGAGTGATTATTGACAGATAGGATTTTAATGTTGTCATGTTGCCTCTGAAGTTCTTGTTTCTATAGATTGTCTCTGTAAATTTCTGTTCTGTATCACTCTTGGGGGCTTTTACTTTTATAGAACCCCCCCTTTAATATTTCTTTCAGGGCTGGCTTGGTGGTCACATATTTTTCCAGTTTCTGCCGGTCTTGGAAGCTCCTCGTTTCTCCATCCATTCTGAATGACAGCCTTGCTGGATACAGTATCCTTGGCTGCATGTTCTTTTCACTTAGTGCTCTGAATATGTCTTGCCAGCCATTTCTGGCTTGCCAGGTGTCTGTAGACAGGTCTGACGTTACTCTGATGTTCCTCCCTCTGTAGGTGAGGATTCTCTTCCCCCCTGGCCGCTTTCAAGATTTGCGAGTTGTACTAGTATATGTCGTAGTGTTGGTCTGTTCTCATTGATCTTGGGAAGGGTCCTCTCTGCCTCTTGGACACAAATGCTTGTTTCCTTTGCCAGATTAGGGAAGTTCTCAGCTACAACTTCAAATATATCTTCTAGACCTTTCTCTTTCTCCACCCCCTTGGGGATGCTGATAATTCTGACATTGGAACGTTTCATTGAATCAGTAATCTCCCGTAGCTTTTTTCCATGAAGATGGAGTACCCCCCCCCCCCTTATCACTCTTTCCTTCTTTTCTATCATCTCATCCTCTAACTCACTAATTCGTTCTTCTGCCTGGTTTACCCTGGCAGTCAGAGCATCCAGTTTAGACTGCATTTGATTCATAGAATTCTTAATTTCCGCCAGATTTGTTCTCATTTCAGCCCTTAGAGATTCTGTATTTTCATTAATATTTTTCTCAAGCCTATACATCATCTTGACAGTTGTTACTCTGAAATCCATTTCTGACAATTTTGTTATATCCATATCCATTAGTTCTGTGGCAGAGACCACTGTATCTGTTACTTTCCTTTGTTGGGGGTTCCTCTTCCTTGTCATTCTGACGAGGTGTGGTTGCGGGGATGTACAGAGTCCAAATTATTGACCAGGACCCAAGCAAGATGTACCTGTTTTATAGGGACCTTAGGGATGTGGGGTTCTTGTTTTTTCAGCCTGCCTTCTGGGGGAGGGGCCTGCCACGCTGATACTCGGGCAACCCTGTTTGGGTAGAGTTGCCCTGCCCCCTGTGGGTTCAGTAAGACCTGATTTTGGAGGGGGGCTTTTGGCCTCTGGCGGCTTTCTGTGACTTCTGAGAGTCAGAGCAGCAGTGGCCGTATCCAAACCTCTGTCTCAGAACAGGGAGATCACAGTCTGCTCTTCACTGAGCTCTCCAGGCCACTTTGACTCTGTTTCTGTAGGTGCTGCTAAAAACCCTCAGTGTCCCAGGTTGTGCACCCCACAGCCGTTCTCCCAGTCCTCACTCCCAGAGCCGGCTTGTCTCTGCCCTTTGTGCTTCTAACACCACCAGCCACCCCTGGTTTGCACACACTGCTGAGCACCTGGTTTCAGTCTGTTTCTAGTGCGCTCCAGAGTGCCAGGTTTCAGTCTGGTTTGCGCATGCGCTCCCGAACTCCCGGTTTGAGTCTGGTTTCCCCACCGCTACTGGTCTGCTAGCGCAGCCTGCTCCCCCAGCACAGCAGCTCCCTCCCTCTTCCGTTTATCTTCTGATATCTGTGTGCAGATTCATGGCTCCCCGCTTCGTACCTCGAGACCCAGTACCAGAGTTGTTCAGTTTGTAGAGATCCAGATGTATCTTCTTACATCGCAGGCTGATCTTGTGGGTGTTCAGATAGTCTGGTAGATATCCAGCTCGATTCAGGGGACCGGCTGAAATAGGGTCCTCTACTCCTCTGCCATCTTTCCCCTCTCTGGATATAATGGAAATTTTAACAATAGTCTTCCAATCCATGAGCATAGAATATATCTCCATTTGTGGAATTTTCAGTTTCTTTCATCAGTGTTTCAGTTTTCAGAGCACAGGTCTTTCACTTCTTTAATTAATTTTATTCCAAGGTATTTTATTCTTTTTGGTACAGTTGCAGATGGTATTTTTTTTAAATTTCTCTTTCTGCTACTTTGTTATTATAGAAGAAATATCTTGCAAGTACTGATTTCTAGGTATTAATTTTGTATCCTGCCGCTTTACTAAATTCATTTATCCTCATAGTTTTTTGGTGGACTCTTGAGGATTTTCTTTGTATAGTATCACACAGTCTACACGTAGTGACAGTTCAGCTTCTTTACCGCTGCGGATGCGCCTTATCTCTTGTTGTCTGGCTCTGTGGCTGGGCTTCCAGTACTACGTTGAATAAAAGTAGTGAGAGTGGACTTCCTTGTCTTGTTCCTGACCTTAGAGAGAAAGCTCTCAGTTTTTCATCATTGAGTATTACGTTAGCTGTGGGTTTTTCATTTATGGCCTTTATTATGTTGAGGTATGTTCTCTTTAACCCCACTTGTTCCGAATTTTATCATGAGCTGACATTGAATCTTGTCAGATAACTTTTTTCTGCATCATTTGAGATGATCATATGATCTTAATCCTTTGTTTTGTTGATGTGGTGTATAACATTGATTGTTCTTTCCAAATAGTGAACTATTTTTGCATCCCTGGAATAAATCCCACATGATCCATGGTGAATGATCTTTTTAATGTATTACTGTATACAGTTGGCTTATATTGTTGACTTTTGCATCTATGTTATTCAGGGATATTGGACCGTAGTTTTCTTTTTCTGTGATGCATGTGGTTTAGGTATCAGGGTAATCCTGGCCTCATGAAATGAATTTGGAAGCTTTCCTCACTCTTTTTCAAATAGTTTGGAAATAATCGGTACTAATTCTTCTTTAAATGAGTAGTAAAATTCACCTGTGAATCCGTCCAGTTCTGGACTTCTACTTTTTGGTAATTTTTTGATTACCAGGTAAATTTCATCACTAGCAATTGGTCTGTTAAGGTTGTCTATTTTTTCCTGGTTCATTTTTGGAAGGTCGTATCTTTCTAGGAATTTATCCATTTCTTCTAGGTTGTCCAATTTGTTGGCATATAATTTTTCATAATATTTTCTTAAAATCTTTTGTATTTCTCTGGTATCAGTTCTCTCTTTTCTGATGTTATTTATCTAGATCCTTTCTCTTTTTTATTGATGAATCTGGTTAAGGATTTGTCAGTTTTGCCTTTTTGCCCCCTTTGCTCATTTGTTTCTTAATTCCACATATGAGTGAGATGACATGGTATTTGTCTGTCTCTGGCCGACTTACTTCTCTTAGCATTATTCTCTATGGCTCTATCCACATTGTTGCAAATGGCAAGATCCCATTCTTTTTTTTTTTTTTTTTTTTTTGCCGAATAATATTCCATTCTACATAAATCTTCTTTATTCATTCATCTATCAGTGGATGCTTGGGTTGCTTCCGTTGTTTGGCTATTACAAATGATGCTGCAATAAACCTAGGGGCTTATGTATCCCTTTGAATTAGTGTTTTTGGGTTTTTTGGTTAAATACCCAGTTGTGCAATTCCTGGATCATACACTTTCTATTTTTAATTTTTTGAGGAACCTCCATACTGTTTTCCACAGTGGCTGCGCCAGTTGGCATTCCCACCAGCAGTACAAAAGAGTTTATTTTTCTCCACATCTTCGCCAGTACTTGTTGTTTCTGGTGTTTTTTATTTAAGCCATTCTAACAGATATGAGGTGATACCTCATTGTAGTTTCCATTTGCAACTCCTTGGTGAGTAATGTTGAGCATCTTTGCATGTGTCTGTTGGCCATCTGGATGTCTTTGGAGAAATGTCTGTTCATGTCTTCTGCCCAGTTTTAAATTGGTTTTTTTTCGGGGGAGGGGGGTGTTGAGTTTTATCAGTTCTTTATATATTTTGGATACTAACCCTTTATTGGATATATCATTTGCAAGTATCTTCTCCCATTCAGTTGGTTGCCTTTTGTTGATTGTTTCCTTTGCTCTGTGGAAACTTCTTATTTTGATGTAGTCCCAGTAGTTTCTTGTGTGTGGTTTTTGTGTTGTTGTTGTTGTTGTTGTTGTTGTTGTTGTTGTTTTGCTTTGCTTTTATGTCCCTTGCCTCAGGAGACCTATCTAGAAAAATGTTGCTATGGCCAGTGTCAGAGCAATTATTGCCTGTGCTCTCTTCTAGTAGTTTTATGGTTTTGAATCTCACATTTACATCTTGAATCCATTTTGACTTCGTGTATGGTGATAAAGTGATCCTGTTTCATTCTTTCACATGTAGTTGTCCAGTTTTCCCAACACCATTTGTTGAAGGGACTGGTTTTTTCCTATTGTATATTCATTCCTCCTCTGTTGAAGTTTAACTGACCATATAACTGTGGGTTTATTTTTGGGTTTTCTATTCTGTTCCATTGATCCATATGTCTTTCTTATGCCAATACCATACTGTTTTAATTACTAACCACTTTGTAATCTAGAATTGTGATGCCTCTTCTTTTTCAAGATTGCTTTGAGTATTTGAGGTCTTTTGTGCTTCCAATACAAATTTTAGGATTGTTTGTTCTAGTGCTGTGAACAATGCTGTTGGTATTTGGGTAGGGATTGCATTAAATCTGTAGCTTGCTTTGGGTAGTATAGACATTTTACCAATATTCTTCCAGTCCATGAGCACGGAATGTCCTTCCATTTCTTTGCATTGTCTTGAATTTTTTCATCAGTGTTTTAAGTTTTCACAGTACAGGTCTTTCACCTCCTTGGTTTAAATTTATTCCTAGATATTTTATTGTTTTTGGTGCAGTTGTAAATGGGATTGTTTCCTTAATTTCACTTTCTCTGCTTCATTATTAGTGTGTAGAAATGCAACAGGTTTCTGTACATTGATTTTTGTATTCTGTGACTTTACTATATTCATTTATCAGTTCTAATGGTTTTTTTTTTTTTTTGGAGTTTTCAAGGTTTTCTATATATAGTATCATGTCATCTGCAAATAAAGTTTCACTACTACTTTCCCAATTTGGATGCCTTTTATTTCTTTATGTTGTCTAATTGCTGTGGCTAGGGCTTCAAGCCAGTACTGTGTTGAATAAAAGTAGTGAGACTGGACATCTTTGCCTTGTTCCTCCCCATCTTAGGGGAAAAGCTCTCAGTTTTCCTCCATCGAGTATGATGTTAGCTCTGAGTTTTTCACATGCGGCCTTTATTATGTTATGTTCACTCTAAACCTACTTTGTTGAGGGTTTTATCATGGGTGGATGTTGTACTTGGTCAAATGCTTTTCCTGGATCTATTAAAGTGATCAGATGGTTTCTATACTTGCTGAAGTATCATGTTGATTGATTTGCCAATATTGAACTGCCCTTGCATCCTAGGAATAAATCCCATTTGATCGTGGTGAATGAATTTTTTAATGTATTGTTGGATTCGGTGTGCTAATACTTTGTTGAGGATTTTTGCATCTATATTCATGAGGGCTGTTGGCCTGTGGTTCTCTTTTGTTGTAGTGTCTTTATCTGATTTTGGTGTCTGGGTAATACTGGCCTTATAGAATAAATTTGGAAGTTTTCCTTCCTCCTCTGTTTTTGCAACAATTTGAGAAGAATAGTTATTGACTCCTAAGATGTTTGGTAGAATTCACCTGTGAAGCTCTCTGGTCCTGGACTTTTGTTTGGGGGAATTTTTTATTATTACTGATTCACTTTCATTGTTGGAATGAGTCTGTTCAAATTTTCTCTTCCTGCTTTAGTTTTGGTAATTTCTATGTTTCTAGGAACTTATCCATTCCTTCTCAGTTGTCCTTCTCAGTTGTCCAATTTGTTGGCATGTAGGTTTTCATAATCTGTCAAAATTGTATTTCTGTTGTGTTGGTTGTTATTTCTCCTCTTTCATTTGTGATTTTTGAGTCCCCCCCCTCTCTATCTCCCCCCGTCCCATGAGGCTGTCTAGAAGATTATCAATTTTGTGGGTCTTTTCAAAGAACCAGCTCCTGGTTTCATCTATTTTTTTAGATTATTTATCATTTATTTTTGCTCTGATTTTACTATTTCCTTCCTTGCGTTTGGTTTGGGTTTTGTTTGTTGTTCTTTTTCTAGCAACTCTAACAACTTAGGTTGTTGGAGATTTTTCTTGCTTCTTGAGGTAGGCCCGTATTGCTCTAAACTTCCCTTTAGAACCGCTTTTGTTGCATCTCAAAGATTTTGGGGCATTGTGTTTTCATTTTCATTTGTTTCCATGTAATTTTTTATTTATTTTTTTGGTTGACCCATTCATTGTTTAGTAGCATCCTATTTAACTTGCATGTATTTGTGTCTTTACAGATATTTTCCTTGTGGTTGATTTCTGGTTTCATAGTGTTGTGGTCAGCAAAGATGCAATGGTATGACTTCAGATTTTTATTTTTATTTTTTTTAAAGATTTTATTTATTTATTCGACAGAGATAGAGACAGCCAGCGAGAGAGGGAACACAAGCAGGGGGAGTGGGAGAGGAAGAAGCAGGCTCATAGCAGAAGAGCCTGATGTGGGGCTCGATCCCAGATCGCCAGGATCACGCCCTGAGCCGAAGGCAGACGCTTAACTGCTGTGCCACCTAGGAGCCCCTGACTTCAGATTTTTAAAAATTTATTCAGACTTGTTTTGTGACCTAATATGTGATCTGTTCTGGAGAATGCTCCATGTGCAATTGAAAAGAATGTGCATTCTGTTTTAGGATGGTATGATCTCAGTATGTCTGTTAAATCCATCTGGTCCAGAGTAGCATTCAAAGCCACCGATCCTTACTGATTTTCTGTCATGGATGGATGATCTGTCCATGAATGTATGTGGGATGTTAACATTCCCTACTACTATGGTGTTACTATCGGTTATTTCCTTCATGTTTGTTATTGTTATGTATTTGGTGCTCCCATGTTGGGTACATAAATATTTACAATTGTCTTGTTGGGTTGTCTCCTTTATGATTATGTAGTGTCCTTTTTCATCTCCTGTTAGTCTTTGTTTTAAAGTCTATTTTGTCCGATATAAGTATTATTACCCCAGCTTTCTCTTGACATCCATTTACATGATGAATCTTTTCCATCCCCTCATTTTCAACTTGGAAATGTGTTTAGGTTTGAAATGAGTCCCTTAGAGGCAGCATTATGATGGGTCTTGTGTTTTATTCACTTTGTCACCGTATGCCTTTTGATGGGAGCATTTAGTCAGCTTACATTCAAAGTAATTATCGATAGACGTGTATTTATTACCATTTTGTTACTTGTTTTGAGGTTGTTTCTATAGATTTTCTCTAATTCTTTCCTCTCTTGCTCTTTCATGGTTTGTTGGCTTTCTTTAGTGATATACTCGGATTCCTTTCTCTATTCTTTGCATATCTATTACTGGATTTTCTGTTATGGTTACCATTAGATTTCTGTATAACATCTTCTGCTTGTAACAGTCTATATTAAGTTAATGGTTACTTAGGTATGAATATAATCTGTACTCCTCCCTGCCATGTTTTACGTATATGGTGTCATATTTTACATCTTTTTATGAATCCCTTGACAGGCTTTTACGGAAATACTTACTTTTACTGCTTTTGTGTTTTCTACCTTTCTGTCACTTTTGGTCTCACCTTTCCAAACAGGCCCCTTTAATATTTCTTGCAGGGCTGGTTTAGTGGTCATGAACGCCTTTCATTTTTCTTTGTGAAACTCTCTCTCCGTCTATTCTGAACGATATACTTGCTGAATAGAGTATTCTTAGCTGCAGATGTTTTCCTGTCAGCATTTCCAATATATCATGCCACTCCCTTCTGGTCTGCAAAGTGACTGCTGAGAACTGTACTGATAGCTTGATGGAGTTTCCTTGTATGTAATTGTCTTCTTTCTCTTGCTGCTTTGAAATTTTTTTTCTTTATCACTATTTTTTGCCATTTTAATTGCTCTCCTTTGTCCTGGTGTGGACCTTCTTTGGTGATTTTGTTGGGGGCTCTCTGTGCCTCCTGGATCTGGATTTTTGTTTCCTTTCCCAGATTAGCGAAGTTTTCAGCCATTAGTTCTTCAAACAAATTTTCTGTCCTCTTCTCTCATCGTCTTCTAACATCCTTATAATGCAAATATTACTACACTTGATCAAGTCAATCGGGCATATTACTTTTATCTGTTTCTTGCTACAATTTGGTCCTATTCTTTCGTTTGAGACATATTGCTGTGTCTCCTCTTTTTGTCTGTTGTCAGGAAAGCCAGCTGTTTGTCTTGCTCTTAGCGATAGTAGCCTTATGAAGAGTAGGTCCAGTAATGCACTGCAGTGCAGTGTCCCCTGTTCCCCAGGGCCTGGCACTTCACGGAGTGTCTCCTGTGTGTGCTGTGCGGGCTCTGCTGGTGAGTCTTGGCGTCCTCTTCCTGCAGTCCCACTGTCTGCAGAGGTTCTCTTTGCCTATTGTGGGCACTGTGGGTTCCAAGCAGGGGACAGGTGTGTTCTAACAAGGTGTGGAGTGATATGCTTGTGAAACGTGACCTGCCCCCACCAGAACTGAAGTCCCACAAAACACCAGAGTCCGGAGATGTGGTGTTGGCAGGGTTTGCGCTGGTCTTCTGGGGGAGGGGCCTGATTTTTTTTTCCTTTTTTTTTTTTTTTTTTAAGTCTCGTTTATTTCTGCTCTGATCATTATTTCCTTTCCTCTCCTCACCTGGAATGTTGTTCTTTTTCTCGTTCCTTTCGGGTTTTGTTACACTTGTATCACTATATACTTTCCTCTTTGAACTGCTTTCTCTGTATCCTAGAGATTTTGGACTGTTGTTTTCATTTTCATTTGCTTCCATGTATTTTCTTCTTTGGTTGCTTCATTGAACCATTGGTTGGTTGTTTAGTCTCCCTATGTTTGTGTTTTTTTCCGTGTTTTTTTTCCCTGTGATTCTGCTTGCATACCATTGTGATCAGAAAACATACGTGCTAAGACTTCAGTCTTCTAAAATTTATTGAGGCTTGTTTTGTGACCTAATATATGCTCTATTCTGGAGAACATTCCATGTGCACTTGAAAAGAATGCATATTCTGTTTCAGGATGGAATGATTTGAATATATGTATATCCATCTGGTCTGATGTTTCATTCCAAGACACGATTTCCTTATTGATTTCCTGCTTCAGTCATCTACCCACTGATGGAAATCGAGTTTTAAAGACCCCTACTATTACTGTATTACCATCAATTTCTCTGTTAATACTTGCTTTATGTATTTAGGTGCTCCAGTATCGGGTACATAAATATTTACAATTGTTATAGCCACTTGTTGTCATTATAGTAATGCCCTTCCTTGTCTGTTACAATCTTCGTTTTAAAGTCTATTTTTTTCTGGCACAGCCACTCTGGCAAACAGTATGGAGTTTCCTCAAAAAGTTAAAAATAACTACCCTATGATCCAGCAATTGCACTACTAGGTATTTACCCAAGAATACAAAAAAGTAGCTCAGAGGGAATCATACACCCCGATATTTATAGCAGCATTATCTACAATAGCCAAAATACTAAAACAGCCCAAGTGTCCATTGACTGATGAATGGATAAAGATGTGGTGTATATATACGATGGAATATTATTCAGCCATTAAAAAGGGAATGACATCTTGCCATTTGCAAGGACATGGATGGAGCTAGAGAGTATTATGCTAAGCAAAATAAGTCACTCAGAGAAAGACAAATAGCACGTGATCTCACTCATAGGTGGAATTTACAGAACAAAACAAGCAAAGGAGGGACAAGGGGGAGAGAAGCAAACCAAGAAAGAGATTTTTTTTTTTTAAAGATTTTATTTATTTATTTGACAGAGATAGAGACAGCCAGTGAGAGAGGGAACACAAGCAGGGGCAGTGGGAGAGGAAGAAGCAGGCTCATAGCGGAGGAGCCTGATGTGGGGCTCGATCCCAGAACACCGGGATCACGCCCTGAGCCGAAGGCAGACGCTTAACCGCTGTGCCACCCAGGCGCCCCCAGAAACAGATTCTTAACTCTAGAGGACAAACTGATGGTTACCAGAATGGAGGTAGGTGGTGTGAGGGGGAGTAAGGAGGGCACTGGTTGTGATGAGCACCAGGTGTTGTGTGAAGTGTTGAATCATCATATTGTACACCTGAAGCTTACATTACACTGTATGTTAAATACCGAATTTAAGTTAAAACTTTTTAAAAAGTATTTTTTTCTGAAATAGATAATTAAATAAATGTATAATGATCTATAATCCTGTTTAGGCATATGCTTTAAAACTTTCTGAGGTGTTTAATGAACTCCCCCAAGATTTGAAATGGTAAATGAAGCCTTTCTGACTACTTAGGCTTGTTTGCTTGGCATGTTCAGTTACTCGGAAAGCACTGTCAAGCCACCAACAAGCCTTAGATTGTATTATATGGGTAAATGCTGTAATTGTTCTAGAAAATATGAAATTGCTTAGGTTTTAATATGTTCTAGTATAAGGCCGTTACTTAAATTATTGCAACATTATATCGCCAATAACCGGATTTCCTTGTCAGTTGCATTATAATAAACTCTCAGCTCTTTAACCATGTCCATTTGAGGGGTTTTTTGTTTGTTTTGTTTTGTTTTGTCATTCGTAGTTTTTTTTTTTTTTTTAAGATTTGTTTAGAGCACGTGAGCAGGGGGAGAGGCAGAGAGAGAATCCTCGAGCAGACTCCCTGCTGAGCACAGAGCCCGATGGGGGCTCAATCTCAGGACCCTGAGATCATGACCTGAGCCACCCAGGCACCCCTCATTTATAGTAATTTTGATGCTCTTGCAAAATGTGTTTCCTCGTCTAGGAGATTCATAAAAACTTTTGACAAATATAGGTTTTTGATATATTTAAAATCATAAAACTGAACTGGGTAAGAATTTCAGAAATAATGGGAAAGCCCCATTCAAAACAACAAAAATTAATAACCTAGAACTGAATGAATTGAGGAAAATGATAAAATATCCCTTTGTGAACAAACTAAAACATTTAATTTTTCTCCCTACCTCAACCCTCCAAAATCTAGAAACTGAGTATTCTCTCTTCCATGGCCATTAGTTATCTGCATAAGTTCAATAAGAATCTGTTCTCCTCACAACAGGACACCATTTGGAAACATTGATTACATTACCAAGGCTTTAACTGGAATGTCTTATTTGAGAGACATGCATAAACTCAGATATGGCCAGGCAGCTTTCAGGAATTAAGGTTGACTTTATGGAGCCAAGGGAGCCCCTTGGAAATGTTGGCCTGATACCTTGCTTGCAGAGTTCCCAGCAGCCTAACCTGGTGAGTAAAGAATGTCCCTTCCTGGAAGATGCAGGAACTTCAGGATATTTTGGGGATTTGAAGAAGTGGAATTCACTCAAATCAACAGGTATTGCTGCCAAGTCTGATTACAAGAATTTGGCTTTGTTTCTGGCCTCGAATTCAATCTAGAGTGTCCCTTAAGATCTCCTTTGCTGGAACTTTTTATAAGGCTCTGTATGGTCAGTCACTATTCTGATGTAAATCATTAGGCCCAGTTTGTTAAAACTGGACTTGTTTTAACACAGATTAGTTTTGATTTGGCCATTTCTGGAAATAAGGGTGAATTTAGAAAGAAAAACTGTGTTCCGGTAACAAATCCTATGGATGTTAGATTCTAGTTTTGTCTTTTAAATGTTTGTCGTTTGCCTAAGCTAGACGACGTGAGGTAAACTTCAGAGCGACTGCCATAACAGCTCATACGTAAACAGCCTTCCTGCTTGTTACTCTTTGGGGATAAAAAGGACCCCATGGGCATACGATGATTTAAACAGCAGGACAAGGGGATGGACTCCCCAACAGTTGTGTGACTCCGCTGTCACCTTCATCAGTTCTCCATGGCTGGGATAACAGAATCGCTCCTTCAAAATCAGAGCATACCCCCCTCCATGAGGCTATGAAATGGTGGAGATAACGGATGGCCCCATCTTCCTTAGTAACTGGATTGGAGAACGCACTGGGGGATGCTCTTCTCTCCAGAGACAAGTCATCTCCCACTTGCCTGCAAATCCTCATTAGTAGGATAATGTGAAGGCTAGACATAAGGCACGTTGTCCCAGGAGTTACCTCTATCAGTGTAAAATTAGAAGTAGAGGCTTTTAGCCAAGCATACAGGGGCCACTTTTAACCAAACCCAACGTGAAGCCACCCGCAAATTTGGAAAGTGGACCTCTAAAACCTAATGGCCATTGATGCCCTGACTGCAAGTCAAAGAGGAAATTATTATGCTAATACGGAGATTAAATGTTGTGCCTGTGTCCCGACACCTGTGCCAGCGGATCCAGAGTTTTAGCAGAAACGCATACCATGCGGAAATGGAAACTTCTTTACAATGCGCATGACAGTATGCTGAGCTGCAAAACCAACCTTCCTGCTCGATTTGCGGCTCATTGCCCATCTCAAGTACTTCAGGCCTCCCTTAGGGTTTTCTCCGGCATACGGTACACATGATCCTTGGATCAGTGCGTAGCCTGGATGATGCATGACCTTAGTCCCAGCACCCACAGGGTAGTTCCTTTACTAAAAAAAATGTTTCTTGGTGGCCTGTGAAAAATATTGCATGGGCCTCTCCAGGCCATGAGAGGCGTTCATCTTCATTTTAACTGAATATGCCAGCCCACAGATGGGCTCCCAGCACTGACCAGACCGGTGTTCCCATTGGGTCCAGACATCTGATCTCTATTTTCTTCTGTCAGGTTTAGAAAATCGCATAGGGCACATGGAAGCCCTTGATAAATGTACATTTAAGGCCTTAAATGACTCTCAAAATAGCAGTACACTATCAAGCACTGTCATGACCCAAAGTCATAAGGCAGTTCTACAAGCTACGATGGCATCGGAGGTCTTAAAAGCAGCACGAGGAACATGTGTCATTATTAAAGCAGAATACTGTCCACATTCCAGACAATAACAAAAATATAACAGGGTTACTTACTGATGTGAGTAATCAAATTGGTGCTTCTAATGGTGGGTTACGGTCCCGGTCAGGAGGAGGACTGCGGTCCACGCTAACGGGTCTTCGCATTGTTCTTATTTTCATTATGATAATCCCAATGTGTTCTCTCCTGTTGTCCAGATCCATGCAAGCAGTTCTGACTCCTTCACCCCGCCGAAAAATGATCCTCAAACCACCCCAGTGTCCCCTCTGGACTCTACAGCAGTGGCCCTCCGTAATAGACAATTTGGGTCCCTAGGTAGGGACATCTCCACAACCCCTACTCACTTGAAGAAGGTACAGAAGATGAGCCCTTCTTCCTTCAACAACCTTAAAGATCTGAGGACCAAAAATTGGTCGGAGGGGAAATGACAGAAACAAAAGTTCATCTTGAACCCAGAAGGCCCAGCACGGAGCCCAGTGCAGGGCTCAGACTCAAGACCCTGAGATGAAGACCTGAGCGAAGACTGAGCGGTGGATGCTGGACCAGCTAAGCCGCCCACGGTTCTCAGCGGGTCTCCGACGGCCTGTACGTCTCGCCGACAGTGAACAGCGAGCTGAATGCTCCGCACCAGAGAAATCACGGTAGTTTTCCGAGTAGAAATTCGAAAAAGACATTTGTGATCGAATACTCCCTGCACCGAGCATATCCCCACCGGCTTCGTACAGCAGAAGTGCAGCTCTTTCTGCCCATGGGCCCTGTCCCTGAGCTATAATAAAAAGCATCTTTTTACACCAAGAAGGTCTCAAGAATTCTTGACCGTTTGCTTACAGCCTCACGTCCCTCACAGGGACTTTTCCCTGAATATTTTTTTTTTAAGATTTTGTCAGAGTGCGTGAGAGCGCACAAGGAGGGGGAGCAGCCGGCAGAGGGAGATACAGGCTCCCTGGGAAGCGGGACTTGATCCCAGGACCTGAATGAAGGCAGACGCTTCACCACGTAACCCCCTGAGCCACCCCGGCGTCCTACCGCATGCGTTTCTTCTCTCTCTGTTCTTACCAAGGTACCAGGCCTGTTGGATTAGAACCCCACCCTCGTGATCTTACTCAGCGTTCGGGACTTGTGTACTTTCCAAATGCAGTCACACTGGAAGTTAGGACTGCTCTGTTTAAATGTGGGGGTGACAGAATTCAGTACTTGACTGTCAATCCCTCTTCTTTGAAGTGCAGCCCTAACAGGGCTCTCCTCCCGAGGCCCTCCAGGCTGCAGTGAGGAAGCCCTTTCTTTAAAAAGCCAGCCAGTCGAGCATCTGCCTTTGGCTCAGGTCATGATCGACCCAGGTCAAGTCCCCACATCGGGCTTCTTGCTCAGCAGGGAGCCTGCTTCTCCCGCTGCCTCTGCCTGCTGCTCCCGCTGCTTATGCTGCTCCCTCAAATAAAAAAAATAAAAAAAAAAAAGCCTGCCAGTCGATGCATGAAGCTTCCCAGCTTTAAATACTGCAGTGGTGACCCCAGTTTCCAAAAGCAGTTCAGACTGCGTAAGGCACAAGGACCTAGGCCATCAGCATCTGGCTCAAATCGCTGGCCTTATACCGTGTTACGCACAAGCCACCCCACACTTGGTCTCTTCCTGCCCCTTCCCTTCTGTATTGCTTTAAAAAGGTTTTAATTACAGTTGACATACAATATTAGTTGCAGGCGTGCAACATGGTGATTGAACATTTATATACGTTACCAAATAACGCTCACCAGAGAAGTGGAGTTCCCATTTCCCAGAGTTGTTACAATATGGACTATATTCTGTATGCTGTAATTTTCACCCCATGACTTAGTTGTAATTGGAAGTTTTTACCTCTTAATCCCCTCTTACATATTCCACCCACCTCCCCCGCCCAACTCCTTACCTTCTGGCAGGATTTTTCTTTGTGGAATGAGCTGCTCTATCTTGTACTGTTTTTTAGATTCTGCATATAGGTGAACTACTGTGCTATCTTTCTGTCAGGCTGACTTCACCGCACATGATACTGCCTGGGTCTACCCAAGTTGTCACAGATGACAAGATCTGTCATTTTCACGGATAAGGAATATTTCGTTGTATGTAGAACTAGTTCTTCATCCATTTGTCCATCAATTAACACTTAACGTTGTTTCCATATCGTAGGTGCTGGTGGGGGCCCAGGAAACTCTAGCTTAAGCAGTTGTTAGGGCCCAGGAGACTGAACCCTAAACCACTGTCGGGGACCCAAGAGACTATATTAGGCAATGGGGGGAGGAAAAGGGGACTATCCCTTACTGGGCAGTTGTTGTGGGCCCAGGAAGCTGCATTTTAGGCAATTATCAGGAGGCAGTTGTGATTCCATGCAAACAGGTGCTGTCAGCATTCATGTGGGGGCGAGGAGACTGGAGCGGTAGGTGATTCCGTAGCCGTGAGACACTGGCTTAGGTAACTGCTGGGGGCCAATGAAACTCTGCTTTGGGTGATTGTGGGGGCACAAGAAAATCTGGTTGTTTATGAAGGGCCAGGAGATTCTCTACTAAATATTTAGAACAAAAATCTTGAACTTACGGGATCATGGGGGCACAAAAAACAATCAGGTGATTCTGAGGAAGCAGATTGTGGGGCCCTATTAACTCTGCCTTATATGATTGGGGTACCCTAAAAACAATACCTTATGTAAATTGGGGGGCCCCCATACACTCTACCTGATACGTTTGTAGACCTCCAGGAAACTCTACCCTAGGTGATGAAAGGTGCCAAGGACTGTCCAGCTTAGTTCATTGTGGAAGCCAGGAAACGATAGGGGAGTGATACTGTGGGACCTAAGCTATTCTCCCTCAGGTATACTGGGATTCCAGGAAACATTACCCTAGGAAGTCTAGGCCCACAAAATTCTATATAAGTGATTGTGGGGGGCCTATGAAAACCTGTGTAAGTGGGGGTACCCAGGAGACTGTACATTAAGGTGATCTTGCTGCCAGAATTGATTGTGGGGGCTCAGGAGGCTACAGCTTTAGGTGATTCTGGGGAGTCAAGACACTACTTCAGAAGAATGTTGGGGCTTATTAAGGTCTACCTTAGGTGATTAAAGAGAGCCAGGACACACTCCACCCCCGCTTAGTTGATTGTTGGGAGCAGAAGTTCACCTTAGTTATTGGGGCAAAAAACTGTAGCTTAGGATATTGTGGGGGTGCCAGAAAACTTGATCTTAGGTAGTCTTGGGTGCCCAGGAAACTCGACCTTAGTTCTTTGAGTTACACAGGGTAAACCTTTGTGATTTGGGGACTGCTAAAAATTCTGCCTTCAGAAATATTAAGGACCACAGAAACTATACCTGAGGTGTTTAGGGGAGCCAGGAATGTGTATCTTATGCAATTAGGGGAACCCAGAAACTCAATTAGAAAATTGTGGAGGCCAGGAAAACACATCTTACTTAATTGTGGGTGGAGGCCAGGAATACATCCCCTAGTGATTTGGGGGCCTGGAATGTTCCACCTTGGATGATCTAGGGGGACTAGGAAACTTACCCTTAGTTGATTAAGCACGGGAGTATCCTGGGCTCCCAGAATTGCCTCAGGTAGAATTTCTTGAGCCTTCCATAATCAATTAAGAGAAAGTATCCTGGGCCCCCTAGATTACCCAAGGCAGAATTTCCTGGGACCCCAAATCACTGAGGAATGTCTCCTGGCCCATACACACAATGACCTAAGGTATAGTTTCCACAACACCACAATCCCCTAAGGTAGAATTCCTGGCAACCCACAAACCCCTAAGAAATAGTTTTCTGATCTCCCCAAATCATCTTAAGTACAAATTCCTGACTGCTATCACCTAGAATTTATAGGGCCCTCCATATTTTCAAATGTAGAAGTTTGAGTGGGCTATAAGATCACCAAAGCTTAGTATCCTATCTTATTCAAAGACATGAGATAGGTTTCCTGGGCCTATGCTGTTACAGGGTACATGGTAATGGCCCCACACAGTCCTCTCAAATGTACCATCCTGGCCCCTTACATGAGTTAACAGAACTAGGGTAGATTATTCTGGCTCCTACAATCACCTACGGTATGTCTTCCTATGCCCCACACTCACAAAAGCTAGTCTCCTGGGCCCCCACATTCAGCTACAGAAGATTCCTTGGGAGCACACGGTCACAGAAGGTCTCTATTAATGGCCTGCATCACCTAAGGTAGAGTTTCTTGGCTCCAAAGGAACTCAGTTTCCTGGGCATCCAGAATCACCTGAAGTTACCTGGAACCCCAAATCAACCAATGGAGTGTTCCTTGCCCTCCCCCATCACCTCAGCTGGACTTTATGGGGCCCCTTGCAATCACCGAAGCTGTATTTTTCTGGGCCCCCCACAATCACTGAAGCCAGAGTTTAAATCACCTAAGGTTGCAATCATCCACCCCCCAAAATCACCTAAGCTCTAGTTTCCTGGGCCCCCAGGACACCTCATGTGGAGATTGATGAGCACATAAAACCTCTAAGTAGAGAATCCTCAGCCCCCGGGATCACCTAAGCTAGCGTTTCCTGGGTCCCCACTAGCACCAAAGTCAGTGACCTTGGCATCCACAATCACCTATGAAAAAGTGCCCTGACCCCTCATCACCAAAAGAGTTCATGGACCCTCACACTCCCTGCAATTACAATGTGCAGTTTCACGGGCAGCACAATCAACTATGGAGAGTTTCCTGGACACCCACAATCACATAAGGCATAGCTTCCTGACCCCGACTGTCGGAAAATGTAGAGATACCTGTCCCCCACCCAACTCCCCTCATCCCCACCTAAGACGGAGTTTCAGGGGACTCCATCACCCAAGGCAGATGGCTTTAGGTGCCCACAATCATCAGATTGTGTTTCCTTGATGGCCGATGTCAACCAAGAGTGCCTGGGGCCCCAAAATCCCCTAAGAGTTTTCAGACCCCCAAATCACCTAAGGGTGAGGGTGAGAATCCTACACCCCCCCCCAACAATCACACAGAGTTTCTTGGGTTCTGAAGATAACCTAGAGGAGTGTTTTCCGGGACCACAATGTCACTTAAGGGCAAGATTTCTGGCCCCCCATTATCAACTAAGGGAGAGTTTCCTGGGCTCCCTAGATGACCCAAGGTAGAATTTCCTGATACCCCTGAATTGTTAGGGGATACATTCCTGACCCCCCCACACACACACAAGCAATCAACTAAGATAAGTTTTCCTGACCACCACAATCCCCTAAGGTAGAAATCCTGGCCCCCACTATCCCCTAAGTGAAAGTTGCCTGGACTCCCCAAATTGCCTAAGGTACACATTCTTGGGTCCCCCCAAACACCTAAGGTAGAAATTCCAGGATCTCCAATATTTCCGAAGGTAGCATTTGGGGCAGGGGGGGGTTGCAAAAACCACTAAGGTTTACTTCCTGTCTCCCTCAAAGACCTAAGGTCAAGTTTTCTAGGCACCCACAATCACCTAAGGTCTAGTTTTCTGCCCCTTTCTCCCCCCACCCCCCATGAAATACCCTAAGCTGCTCTTGCCTGGACCCCCTACAATTGCCTAAGGTGAATTTTCTGGGCCCCCAAAATTAATCAACTAAGCCGAGTATGTCTTGGCTCTCCACAAAATCCCTAAAGCTACAGTCATCCGGGCCCCCACAATCAGTCTGGCAACATCAGCTTGGATCCAGTCACCTAAGGTTCAGTCTCCTGGGCCCCTCAGTTACCTAAACTTGAGGTACCTGGCCCACCACAATGATCTAAAGCAGACCTCTCTGGGTCCCCACAATCACTTTTATGGAGTTTCTAGATCTATAATTTCTAGGCTAGTATTTCTTGGGGTCCCATAACACCTAAGGGAGAATTGCCTAAGCCCCACACAATCACTAAGGTATGGTTTCCTGGCCCCCAAAATAGAGTTTTCTTGGCACCTTCAGTCATTCAAGGTAGACACTCCTGGGACTGTACAAACATGTCAGATAGAACGTTTGGGGTCCCCTATTCACATAAAGTACATTATCTTGACCACCCACAATCATAGAAGGTAGAACTTCTGGGGCCCCCCAGTCACGTAAGGTATATCCTGGGTGCCTACAATCACCAAAGGTAGAGTTTCCTGGGCTCTTACTATCACCTATGGCAGAATTCCTTGGGACCTGACAACCCCTTATATTAGACTTTTCTGGACGCCCACAATCATCTTAGCTAGAGTTTGAGCCACAGCCACCTCCCACAGAGTTTCGGGAGCACAACATCATGTCAGGTAGACTTTTCTCCTTCTCCATAGGCATCTTAATCTGTAACGTGCTAACCCATCCGTAACTCAGCCACACACTCCTGTGTCTCACGATCACCCAGGGAAGAATGTCCTAACCACCGTCTTCACCTGTCCCTGTGGTAGAGTTTCCTGGGCGCCCAGTGTTACCTAGGGTACGTGATGTTGGCCCCACACAATCATCTTAGGTATACTACCCTAGCCCTCACATTCAAGCTAAAGCAGGTTATTCTAGCTCCCAGTTACCTAAGGTACAGCTTCCTGTTCTCCCACGGTCACAAAAGCCAGAGTTTCCTGGGCCCCTACATTCACCTGTGGAAGATTCCAGAGACCCCAGATTCACATTAAGTCTCCATTAATGGTACATAATCACCTAAAGTAGATTTTCCTGGGGGCCCACAATCACCTAAGATTGTGTTCCATTTATGCCAGTCAGGTAACCTAGAGGTTTTTTTGGCCTGACAAATCCCTTAGGACAGTATTCTCAAGACCCCCAAATCACCTCAAGGTAAAAATCTTGGCCCCCTAAAATCATATAGCTATAGTTTTTTGGGCCCTGAATATCACCGAAAGAGTGTTTTCTGGGACCCCAGAGTCATCTGAGAGATTCTTCCTGCCCTCCCCCACCCAATCACCTAAGTGAGACTTTCCTGTGTCTTTTATAGTCAATTAAGGTGGAGTTTCCTGGGCTTCCTAGATCACCTAAAATTGTGTGTTTTGGGTTCCCACAATCACCTAACATAGATTCCTTTCCCCCTGCCATCACCTAAGATGAGTCTCCTGACCCTCCATAAATTATGGTGGCGTTTTCTTGGACAGTTCCCTAAGGTAAAGCCTCCTTGGCCTGCACCATCACTTTAGGCAGACTTTCCAGAGCCCTAGAAATACCTACAGTAAAATCACTTTTGCCCCCTCTATAACCCAAGGTAGAGCTTTTTGGGTCCACAATCACTATAGGTAGAGTTCCTCGGCTAACAAGGATCTAAGTTAGTTTCCTGCACCCTTAAATCATTGAAGACAGTTTCCTGGGCATCTGCAGTCAATCAAGTTATTTATTTGGACCACAGTCACCTAAGGTGGAGTTTTCTGGATATCCACAATCAACTTGAGGAGTTTCCTGGGTCCCCAATCACCAAAGAGTTACCTGGGCATACACAAACAACTAGGGTACTTTCCTGGGCCCCCAATCATCTAACTTAGACTTTCTTGGGCCCCCACAATCATCTAAATTAAAGACTCCTGGACCGAGAGCATCACCTAGGATAGAGTGTGCCGGGTACCACAATCACCTCTGATGAATGTTTCCTGGGCAGCACAGTCACCGAGGGTAGAATCCTTGGGCCCCTACCCTCACGTGAGCTCCAGTACCTACCAGGAAGCAGAGACTCAGACTTGGCCAGAACTAGCACGTCAGTTACTCTAGATAGTAACTCTCAGCTCCGGCACACACGATCCCCTGGGGAACTGGGTACCGATGCCCAGTGCCTCTCCCTCTTCCCCCTCAATTCTGACGTAATTGGCCTACGTGCTAACTACAGCACTCCAGCTGATTCTCATCATCAGCCAGAATTCCAAAGTACTGATCTCAACCCTCCTCAGCGACTCTTCGCTAACCCCCAAGAATCACCAAACTTTGAAAGAAAACACTGCATGGCAGAAGTAACAACCTCAGCAGAAAGAATCTAAGCAGCAGCAGCAAAAGGAATCTAGAATAAAACTTTTCAAGTGAACATTAATACTTCAGATTTGGAGGCATCACGAGCCATTTACAAATCTTCCTGTGACACAAGTTTTTGGAAATTAAATGCATTACTAAAATAAATCTGCTGGGCTTGCTTTTATAGCAACTTCTTAAAAAGTTATCAAAGTTTTTTTTTCTTCCTTTTGTAATTTTTAGATACAATTCACCATTTTAACCACTGTCGAGTGTACAATCCAGTGTGTTTTTTAGTGTATCTACAGTGTGTGCAGCCCACACCATTACCTAATTCCAGACCTTTCCATCGCCCCGAAAAGAGGTCACTTCCAACTGCCCCTCCCCAACCCCTAGCAACCAGAACATCAACTTTCTGTCTCTACAGATCTGCTTATCCTGGACATTTCGTATAAACTGAATCCTACAAACGGTTTTCTGTGTCTGACTTGATTTAGCATAATGTTTTCCAGATTTACCCATGTGGTAGCATGTATCGTACTTTGCTCCTTTTTATGGCTGAGCAGTGCTCCATTGCGTGGCCGTGCCCAGCTTTATCCGTTCATCTGTCGATGGACATAGGTTGTTCACACTTTTTGGATATTAGGAGTAATGCTACCATGAATATTTCTTTAACATTCTTTTACAAAGTGTGTGAACAGATTTTCAGTTCTCTTGGGTCTATGTCCAGGAGTGAAATTATGGGTTATGGGGTAGTTCCAGGTTTAACATTTTGAGGAACTGCCAAACTGTTTTCCACAGCAGTTGTACTCTCATCAGCAACGTTTGGGGGTTCCGTCCAGCGTTTAAACCTCAGGGTTTCAAAAGGGAAAGGGAGAGGACTGGCCAAGGAAAATCTGAGGAAACACACCTTGCGCCTTTAACATAGACCCGATGACCTGTGTCCCCTGCCCCTTGACTTTTCCCGTGCCACAGACCCCACCCATTCTGACTTACCATCCCTGCAGCTGAAGGGTAGGGCACCTCTCCTGGACAAGGTGGGAGGTCAGCCGCTGTCATCCTCCCTCTGCCCCATACAAAGCCACGCCTGCGTGCCCTGCGTGCGTCTGTTAGCCCACCACACTCAGCTGCTGGGGCCCTAAGGCCTTCCTCCTGATTTCTCCGCCTTTCAGCTGCTGTTAGGTTCTGCACAAGGGGCTAATGAAGTGTATCTGTTTGCGTTTCTCAGCCAGGCCTCTTCTAATACCATTTGCAATTCAAAGGAACTGAAAACGCTGGTGAGCACAGTTTATAGAAACCCAGAACAAGGCACTACTGTCCCCATCTGGTTAGATACACACTTAGGGATGTGCTTATGACCTACCAGCTACCGCTTTCCGAGTCTGATCGCCAATTTAATAAGGTGAACCTGAGTCTGGTCCGGGCAGTGACTCCCTCTACAACGCAGAGCTACATTTTACTGTCCTTCCCGAGCTCAACATCCCGTGGAGGCCCCAGGCTTTGTAAAGCAGGCACAGAGGACACAGCTGCTCACATCACCCAAGAGTGCTCTGACTGCAAGGCAGAACTCCTCCCAGTCCCCTGAGCCCGTGGACCTCGGTGCCAGGTGGGAAGCCATTGGCTGAGACAGCCATACGTAGCAGGCGGAGGTATGTGTGACTGCGGGAGCACTCCAGAACCCGCCTGGTCCTGGGTTTTTTCCCAGGAGGGGCTGAGAGGGCAAGCAGCAGTGATGAGTGGGATAGGAGGGTAGAAAAGAGAAGTCAAGAAGGAGGGCCATCTGGCACCACCTCACCTGCACTTTCTACGGCCTCTCAGCAGCCCTCTCTCACATCTTTTCCAGAGTCCCTTGTGCCCTGGGGATATTTAACCTGGCGCTATCCCAGCGTGAGCCTTCCACCTTGGTATCTGACTCTTAGTTCTAATTAAAGTCCTCGGTGAGGATAATCCTCACAAAGCACTTAGAAGACTGGTATTATATCTCCATTTCTGATCCTGGGGCCAGTCTCAGAGAAATCTAGCGAGGCCTAGAGGAAAGTAGGGGGAGTTTATGCTTCAGGAAGATGGAACTCTCTGTTTTGCTTACATGCAAGTTTCTATCCTATACCTCAGGTAAGGGCACCCCCCCCAAACTGCCAAAACCATATCTTAAGAGCGGAGATCTGAGGCCATTTCTCTTGACTTGGATTATACTGATAATGACCTAGATTTCTTGATACAGCCCTGGGTATCCTGGCACATCTTGCCTCCAAGTGTTTTTTTTCTACATTTGTTTTATGAAGGATGCCGAGTGGGACGTTGCTACTGACCTAAAAGTGTCTTCTTAAAAATTGGAAGCAGACCTGGGGCACCTGGGTGGCTCAGTCGGTTGAGCGTCCAACTCTTGGTTTCGGCTCAGGTTATGATCTCAGGGTTGAGAGATCGAGCCCTGAGTCAGGCTCTCTGCTCAGCAGGGAGTGTGCTTGAGATTCTTTCCCTCTGCCTCTCCTCCCCTCGTGTCCTCTCGCTCTCTCAAATAAACAAATAAAAATAAAAGATAGGATGCCCACCTGATGAATCATGAAGGCATCCTGCCTCCAATACGAATCAAAAATGGTCTGGCACCCCAAACACGGGTAGGGGATTGTAATGGAATCATCAGGTGCACTTATCTGCTAAAAATAGTGGTTTTGAAGGCTTGATCTTATGTGTTTGTGTTTTCAAGGGTCACTAATTTGTGCTCCAATCACCTGTAAAGAGGAAATCTTCCAGCATTTGGTTTTCAGGAGGAGCTGAAAATGCAAAAAAGAAAGAAAGAAAGAAAGATTTGAAGGCCTGATCTTATGTGTTTGTGTTTTCAGGGGTCACTGACTAATTTGTGCTCCAATCACCTGTAAAGAGGAAATCTTCCAGCATTTGGTTTTCAGGAGGAGAGAAAGTAAATAAATCTGTGATTGGCACCCTGCAACCCTAATCTGCTGTTGAAGCCATGGAGAACACCTCTCTCCTGACGTTAGGATTGTAGTGACACTGACCTTGACGTCTCCACGCAGCCTAGACAGCCCGGTCCAGTCCCGCCTCTGTGCTGGGCGCGCAGGTCAGCCTCCGCTTACATCCTTCACGTCCCCGCCTCCTTCTGTGGGCGGAGCCAAACTCTTCAGCAGATGATGAGCTGCCATCGAAAAGAAATATCAGGGCAAGTTTTTAAAACATGTTCCTCAGGTGGTCATTAGACCAGTTGTTCTCAATCTTGTTACACCTTAGAATCACCTGAAGTACTTAAAAAAAAAACAAAACAAAACAAAACAAAACAAAAAACTGGGGACGTCCCTGCGGGCTCCGGAGATTCGGTTTCATTGGCTTAGGTGAGGCGTGGCTGGAGCCGGTTCTAAAAGTTCTCGGGGTGATTCTCCAGTGTGACCAACCAGAGTTGTGCCGCCAGGGTTGAGAATCACTGCATTAAATGGGTACCTGGTAGTGAACCCTTCGTGATAATGTGGTTCCGTTTGTGTTCTGTTAATTAACCCAGGTAAGATTTTACTTAAATCTTAAGATACTTATAATAAGGATGTCCACTTGAATTATATGAGTGTCAACTTTTTTCTCTTTTTACTTTTTTGTTTTGAAGTTAGACATAGTGATGATTTAAAGAGTCCAATAGTCCAATAAGATCTGTCAGGAAAGACAACAGTCTCTCTCCTACCTTCTTCCATTTCCCAGCCGCATATACAATTTCTTACATCTCTTTGAACTGATTCTTTTGGTATCTGCCTCTGTATCTTTAAACAGAATGCTTGGATTACTACTTCTTGATTTTCAGTTTGGGATGTAGCTGTCGTCTTCCTACCATGACAGGTGAAGACCTATGTCCTTCATCCCCCCCATCTCCTGCCACACTCAGATTTCTGTTCCCCTACCCAAACTGATATACTTATATCATAATTTTGCTTAAATCAATATTTAGTTTTTACATTATTATGATTTTGTATGACCCTCAGAGCTGAGCCATGTAACAATGATTATTTTTCCTTTCTTGTATAGTGCTTTTATTTTCTTGAGCTAATAATTGTCTTTATTTTTTACTTGGTTAGAGTTTGTTTTTTTTTTTTTTTAAGATTTTATTTATTTGAGAAAGAGAGGGAGAACACAAGCAGGGGGAGGAGCACAGGGAGACGGAGAACCTGAGCGGGGAGCCCGATGTGGGGCTCAATCCCAGGACCCTGGGATCATGGTCTGAGCCAAAGACAGAAGCTTAACCAACTGAGCCACCCAGGTGCCCTACTTGTTTATTAGCTGTTTATGAACTTTTCAGCAATCCATTCAATTCTCCTCCAGTTGTTTAAATCTCTTCTCAAGACATGTATTCATTCATAGCAGGTATTTTGTAAATTTCATCTTTCTGAGGAACTGTCTCCCAGAGCCTCTGACTTGCTCAAATGCAGGCTGGTCATCCTCTGTCGCCTGCTACGCAATTGTCATCCCGCAATATCCCTTCAGTATCCTGGATCCCCTTCGCTTTTCACCCCCTTGGATCTCCTGTTTCTGTATCCCTGCCTTTTTCTTTCTTGGTTTACTCCTCATTTTGCTAAAACACATCCTCCAGTAACTTTCTGAGAAAGAGTATGAGAAATAAGTTAGAAGCCTGGAATGCTTGAAAATGTCTTTATTTTACCTTCGCAGTTACTTTGGGCATAAAGTTCTCGATTGTAAATTATTTTCACTCAATTTTAGAGGCATTTCTCCATTTTCCTCTGGCTTCCACCGTTCAAGGCATTCTTCCAATGTTCTTTTAACTTCCAGTGTTGATTCCTGATCCTGTTTTTGTGGACTGGTTCCCCCCTGCCCCTTCTCTCTCCAGAAGCCTGTAGGATCTTCTCTTCGGCCCAAGAGTTCTGAAATTTCACAATGATATGTGATATTCAGCCACTGCACTAGGCACTTACGTGAGCCTTTCAACCTGGAAACTTATGTCCTTCGATTCTGGGAGATTCTCTTGAAGCATTTTATTGATGATGCCATCCTTTCTGCTTTTCTGTTTTCTCCTGCAAAACTCCTAATGTTTGGATGTTGGTTTTCCTTGATGCCATTTACTTTTCCAAATAGAGTTGGGAGGATCTCATTGTAGACACTGTAGTTTGGCTGACCCAATGCCCACTCCCAACTTCCTTCTTTCCTGGACTCTACATTTGGCATGGGAAAAGCTAAATGGTTGCTTTCCCAGCTGCCCTTGCAGCTACAAGTGGCCATGTGACACAGTCCTGCCAATGAGATGTTAGTAAAAGTCTGTTGGGAGGTTCTGGAAAATCCTGTGCTTTCCTAATATCAAGGCACAGACAATGCTAGCATGGCCCCTCATCCTTCTCCCCGCCTTGAATATGGATTCATATGGGTGAATATGGAGCTGTAATAGTTATCTTGAACACATGAGGAAACGACAAACCAATCACAGCTGTTATCCAGAATATTCTTCGAATCAACCACTGAACCAATTCCAGAAGCTGCATGTCTCCTGAATTTTTGTTACATGAGAAAAATGAATCTCATTTTTTAAGCCTCTATAGATTAGTTTTTCTGTTACTTGTAGCCAAATTTATTCCTGATAGATTCCTGCTGACTGTAGACACTTAATATTTGTCTGGATGAATTTTATAGAGGGCATGAGAGATTTGAGACCATGGGTGTCATATGTAAAATGTTCTCCTCTCCAAGAGACAGAACTAAAAAAAAAAAAAAAGGAGAACACCCAGGTCTCTCCTGGGGTCTTCATAACATCTGTAGAAAAGGGTTAGGAGGACCAAGAGGAAATTTTCTTCAAAGTAGGCTGAGAAAGATACCAGATGAGTTTGGGGAGAATGACAAGAGACCAATGTCATGGCAGGGAAAGAGCACATAAAACCACATTTTCTCTTCACAGGCTCAGAGAGTCCCAGTATTTGGACAATAGGGGTGACATTTGCTAAGCAGCAAGAGAGGAAAAAACCTAAAAGGCCTGGCAGAGGAATACTTTGTTTTATCTAAAATACAGTCCTGGGGCGCCTGGGTGGCACAGCGGTTAAGCGTCTGCCTTCGGCTCAGGGCGTGATCCCGGCGTTCTGGGATCGAGCCCCACATCGGGCTCCTCTGCTATGAGCCTGCTTCTTCCTCTCCCACTCCCCTGCTTGTGTTCCCTCTCTCGCTGGCTGTCTCCCTCTGTCAAATAAATAAATAAAATCTTTTAAAAAAAATTAAATTAAATTAATAAAATACAGTCCTACCCATTTGGCTTCTTCCCTGTTATATGTGTTGAACCAAAATAGTAATTACTCTGTAACCTGTGCTCCCAAGGTAGGCCATCCCGCGTTTGAACAGGGAGAAGAAGAATGGTATAAAAACTAAAGCTCGTTTCCTTCTAAAAACAAGACATTGAAGTTTTCTAAAGGCAAATGCTTTTCGGCAGGATTGTAATTGTATGTTTCCATTACCCAAAAAATCGAGGAGCTAAAGCAAGAGTAAATTTGATTTAAAAGATATGTATTAGGCACCCGTTGCACATCGAGAAAAGGCTCAATTTGGCTATGAAATCGGTTTCCTGCTGACAAGTCAGGCAGGGTCAGCTCAGGTGGGGCCATCAACCACCACAGGATTCTTCTGCCCCTTTAGAAGGAACTGGAGTCCCCCTCCCGCCACTGGAAACAGATCACTTCTCAGAAATGAGTTTTCAAGAGAAAGAAGTTGGCCTTGCTGTGGTTTGATGGCTCTGACCACAGTTTTTACCACAGCTATTTCTATTTTTAAAGCTGCTTTCCAGTAACTGTGAGTAGACCTCAAGGCTGGCGATTGTCCAGAAGGCCTTCAACCACAGAGACCCTTCTGCCGAGGCCCAGGGCCTGTTCCACCAGGAGTTGGAAGGGGGGGGGGG